>NC_064819.1:156090934-156393792 GCF_024166365.1 Elephas maximus indicus
TCAGACCACTCTATGAGCTTAGCGGTCTCTACTTTCTATACATATTTAACATACTTCTAATGTATTTGCCCATGTTCCCCAGAACATGGCCAGAAAGGGCAGCAGTGTCCAACACTGCCTTCACCTCCCTGTATCCAGCACCCAGTATCAAGCACCTTATCAGGGCATATTAGGCTTATCAGCAAGTGCCCTTGCATGTTGCTGTCTTGAATGGGAGGGTATGGTTGCTCTGCAACTGGAATGGTTGGAAAAAGAGAGGCAGATTATCATGAGTTGCCTTTCACATGTAGCCATATATTGAAATGAAACATATTCCCACATCACATATGTCTCATGCACTAGAGGAGACCATGGCAGAAGTTGGAAATACAAAGTGGAGTCTATCAAACTTATATTATTTTAGAGTAACATTTAATAATAATATTCAGTAAAAAAAAAAAAAGAGAGAGAAATCCATGACAAATGCCAAATGAGGATGCCAAAATAGCCAGCATAAGTATGGACTATTCCAGGCCAACTGGAGTAGATATATGATCACTCTATTTCTCAGCCAGAAGTCTGCTGCCTTTTTAATAAATGAGTAAAATGTTGACATTAATCATAAATCTTTTCCTGACTGATCCCACTTGGCTTCAATTATTCTATTTTCTTCAGCTTTCTTTAAGCATTCATGTACTTAGTTGTTTATAGATGGATAATTTGGCACTTACTTTGTATATTTTTCCTCCATATATTCTTGGTTAAATCTTTTCCATTCATATTTGTCCTGTTGCCCTCACTGTATTCTTAAGGGCTGTAGTCATCTTTTGTAAGTCTCTTCACATAAATATGTTGACTTACTGACAAATGGCTCTATTTTAAAGTTCAGTTCAGAATAATTTACATTTTTAAATGCTAGCTAACAAACAACACTTTTTGAGATATTTTATGTCAGGTTTGGAGGTAAAGAGGAACCCAGTATTTTTGTGGACAATTACTGGCTATGAATCGTGTGCCTTATATTGGCAATCTGTTGTTTAAGGTATCTCAGTTAGAACTGCCCCATAGGGCTTCCAAGGCTGTCAATCTTTAAAGAAGCAGACAGCCACACAAGTGTGCTAAGTACATTCAATGGGGAAAGAATGTTTTCTTCAACAGATAGTACTGGGACAACTGGACCTCTACATGCAAAACAATGAAGTGGGACCCATACTTCACAACATTTACGAAAATTAACTCAAAATGTATCAATGACCTAAATACAAGAACGAAAACTGAAAAATTCTTAGAAGAAAACACAGGGGCAATACTTCAGGAGCTAGTTTTAACAATGGATTCTTAGGTATTACAGCAAAAGGATGAGCAGCAAAAGAAAAAATAGATAAATTGGATTCATAAAAATTAAAAACATTTGTCCATCAAATGACTTTATTAACAAAGTAAAGAGCCAAGCTACAGAAATGAAGAAAGTATTTGGAAACCATATCTGATAAGGGCTTAATATCCAGAATATATAAGTAACTCCTCCAACTCAACAACAAGAAGATAAATAGTCCTATTAAAAAATGCATAAAGGACTTAAACAGATATTTAACTAAAGAATGTATACAAATTGTCAACGAGTATGTAAAAAGATTCTCAAAGTCATTAATCTTTAGGAAAATGCAAATCTAAACCACAATGAGATACTATTTCACCCCCCTTAGGATAGGTAAGAAAAACAGAAAACAAGTATTGATGAGGGTGTGGAGAAATTGGTAGCCTCTTGTATTGCTGGTTGGAAAGTAAAATGGTGCAGCCACTGTGGAAATCAGTTTGGTGGCTCTTCAAGAGAATTACCATAAACCCATTGCGGTCGAGTCCATTATCCTAGATATCACCCAGCAATTTCACTCCTAGGTATATACACAAAAGACTTAAAAGCAGGGTCTTGAACAGACATTTGTACACCAGTGTTTATTGCAACATTATTCACAATAGCCAAAAGGTGGAAACAATCAAAATGTCCATCAACAGGTGAATGGATAAACAAAATGTGGTATATACATACAATGGAATATTATTCAGCCATAAAGAGAAATGAACTTCTGATACATGCTATGACATAGATAAAATTTGAAAACATTATGTTGATTGAAATAAATCAGACACCAAAGGACAAACATTGTACAATCCCATTTATATAAAATATTTAGAATAGGCAAATGCATAGAGACCAAATTTATTAGTAGTTATTGGGTCATGAGGAACAGGGAAAGGGGGAGCTATTGCTTAAGGGGTACTGAGTTTCTGTTAAGGGTGATGGAAAAAATTTAGAAATGGATAGTGGTGATAAATGCACAACATGATGAATATAATTAATGTCACTGAACTGTACATGTTAAAACAGTTGAAATCATAAATATTTATACATATATTTACCATAATAAGATTTTTTTTTAAAAAAAAAGGAAAACAAAGATTAAAGTACTCAAGTCATCTGTCTTTTTTACTCCCTTGAAACAGAATTTTTAGTCACTTGTTGGTGATTCATTTTTAATTCCCTTTCTAAAATGATTAATTAGATACTTTAAAATTAAATAATATTCTTACAAATAACATTATGGGCAGATTATGCTCAGGATAACAAAACTTTCTTCCACAAAAAAAATAGATTAAAAAAGATAAATTCTTGATAGCACACAATTATTAAGGACAAAATAAGCATATAATATCAATATACCCTTTGCCATTGAGTGAATTCCAACTCATAGTGACCCTATAGTACAGAGTAAAACTGCCCCATAGGGTTTCTATGAAGCAACTGGTAGATTCAAACTGCGGAGCTTTTGGTTAGCAGCTGAACTTTTTAACCACTTTGCCACTAGGGCTCCAAAATATCATGTATTTCTTTACAAATCATATACATGAACTACTGTATTAACATATCATTAGTCCAGAAACCGTTAGGTGCTTAACAGATAGATACATCTCTTTTCCCTCCTGTTAAAAGAACAGCCATTTTACTTGGATGGCAATTTGCCCAATGCTTGGAGGTTAATGATACTTAGTCTCAACTGATCATTGCAGCTCTCTTTCCTGCTAGTGGTTTGGTCTGAAAGTAGTCATGGGAACCATTCGGGGCCAATAGAATACAAAAGGATGTCTGCTAGGGATTTCTGAGAAAGTTTTCCCTCTCTGAAAAAGGAGTGTTGCTATTATGGAGAACCATCTTTTTGTACTGGCCACGTCGTGCTGTCTTTGAAGCAATTCCTTAAGGGCATGAGGTGGCAGTTGTGAGAATAGTTAGAATGGTGGTGTAGAAGAACAGAAGATTCTGGAAGAAATCACTGAGCTGCTGAACCGACTCTAGAACAACCTCCCAGACATCTTAGTATGAAATAAGCACATGAATTTGTTGTTTAAACCATTATGAAGTCTATTTTTTCAGGCAATAGCATCCTAACTAATATAACTATTAGACATTATGAAAGGTACAGACAATTTTAAAAGATGAGATAACTGAAACTAATACTTTAAAATAATTTTTTTTTTATATTTATGTCAAAATGCATTTTTATTCTCCCTTAAATATTTCTGTGTGCTGTAGCTATTGATGATGTAGTTCTAAGGTCCATGATACTTATTTTAATGGCTGTCAGAGAGAAAAGGATTTCTTACAATAAAAGTGTATCCAAATCAAAGAAGCTCATTGTTGGCTATCTTTTCTGAACCCATTAACTCAATATTTAATTCCAGCTACCTGTAATGCAAAGGCTTTTTTAGAAATTTGATTATAAAATGTGAATGTAATTGTTCTTGCAAGCTAATTGAAAGTTGTTTCATGTTCATATTTTTAATGAATGAATCCAAATCCTACTACAGTTCTTTATTTTGAACATTTTATTAAAGTACAAAATTCTGCATACAACTTTATGTATATATGAGCTTTTATAGATGATATGCTTATGTCATTTCTTTTGGCAACAAAATCACTTAATGATGAAAATATTTCCAAGCATCCATTTGAACAATGCTTCTTCCCATTGTGTGAGTCTTTTCCTTTTACTTTTCTGCCCAGAGCAGTATTTTCCTGTTCTCTATTAAACTATCAGCTTCACCTACAAACACTAGATTAAATATTTATTTATTTACTCACTTTTCTTTTTTGGGGAAAAAATGAGTATTATCTGATAGATAGCATGTTATTTAATCACTATACACATACTCACATATCTGCAAATTAGAAACACTTGTGTTTTTAATAAAAGAAAAATATTCAAGTTTGACAACTCTTTCAAGTGCTTTCCAAAATATAACCTGTGAATTTCTGTGTCACACAAAAAGTTTTCTTCTTTTCACTTTGAGTCTATTACATAACTTTGTAAAGAAGCTAATAAATTTAAAAAGTATCATTATTATTTAATAAAAAGTCACTATGAGTCAGAATAGACTCAGCTGCAACAGGTTTGGTGTTTGTTTTTCAGTATTTTAACCATTTCTACTTCAACTCCGCTGCTGAAATGGCTTGCCTGTGGATGACGTAGGGAATCCATTTCACATGTGTTGCTATTTCTGTGACCTTGAGGAATTCTTTCTTATTTTTTATCTTATTTTCATTTCTATGCCTTTATGAAACATTCTTTTTAAGTCAGAAAAGTCGCTGCATCGGTAGTAACACAAAATTCTTCAAAAAGAATATTGTTTTAATTAAATGAACAATTTTTTTTCTAAGACTTGATCTTCTCTCTGAACCTCTCAACACTGAAAACAGAAGTAGCTCACAAAAAAGTAGTCTGTTCATTGTAATATAATAAATCCCATAAACTGACTTACGCTAGAAACATCTGTACACTCACTGAACTATACAGCAAATCTTTCATATATAATTTCTCTTTATATTCATTTGTTCTAACTTTACTAAGTTGATCTTTAACATTTCTTCCAAAAATACTTGCTGAACAAAGAAAGGAGATTTTGGTTCATTTCGTGTCATTTTCTATATATTACTTCAGCCATTTTGAACTTGGCAAGAAAAAGCAAAATCTTTCCCAGTGTTATTAGGTGGCAGTTTCTTCCTCTTCTCCTCCTCCTCTTCCTCTTGTCTTTCACTGCTAAATAAGAAACCTTCAAGCATTATCATTAGGTTTAGTGAAATTGTGTAAAATCCTTGTTTGAATAGCATATGATTTTTTTATTTTCATTTTTAATGTACATTTTTGTTCTTTGTGTTCTGGACACTTAATTCTAAAAAGTCTTCCTAAGTGTTATGTCTTTGTATTATCATCAGCTGATCATTCATGGCACAATATACACATATGGAATTTCACCATTAATAACTATGGATCCAAATTTCAAAGAGTCTTCTTAACTGTTTCAAAATTTTGGGGACAAATTTTTGCCAGGTCTGCCTAAATTCTGATTATTTTAAGTCGAAACACAGTTGACAAAGAGCTCGTACTAGGAGTAGGAGAAGCATCAGCTCTGCTGCTGCCTTGTTGCTTGCCTATCTCTTTCGTGACTTGTGGGACATATGATATCCCAACCACTGTTTTCTATAAGTTGTAATTGACACAATGGCAATGGGTTTGGTTTTCGTTTGGTCTAGAGTTCTTTGGGAAGGAGTTGGCCAATTTTAACCTGTTTAGCCTCAAGGTGAGAGCCTTTTAAAATGCATGAAACTCAAGAACCCTGAGTTGGAGCCTCATTTTTGTATAGCTTGAATATTGCCTTAGGTGATGCTTCCTGGATGTGTGAGTTTTCTAAACTTTTGACAGGCTTGCCTTTATTTCTGTAAGATAAGCCTCCTCCTTATGTTTCCCAGTTACTATGTTCTCTTGAGAATGTACTTATGGCAAAAATAAGCTAGTCCCAGTCTTCATTCAGTCATACTGGCCATTTTTTCCCTGATGCCATCCATTGTTTCCAGGCGTTACTGGCTCCCTGCTTTTCTAGCTTCTGAACAGTAAATAATGCCTTGCGATAAGGAATAATGCATTGGAGTGGTATTTTCAAGAGGCTCAAATTTCTATAAGTTAGTCTTACCCTGCATTGAATCATAGGGCCCAATCATTGATTCCATGTGTGGCAGGTAAAATGCACCAGCCGTGAGCAGTTCTGCAGTATTCCAGGGCAGCTGTTTCTGTTTCTTAGCTGTTAGTACTCCTTTGTAATAATGAAGAATACATTAAAAAACAGACAAACAAACAAAAAAAAACCCGAAGAATACACAGTAGTGGTGATTTTCCTGAGATACAAATTCCCTTAGTTTTGTTTATTTGGCCTGTCAGTACTGCTTTTGTAGCAATGAACTATGCTTTGTAGTGGTAATTTTCCTGAGATAAAAAATCCTTTGGCTTTATTTATTTGGACTGTAAGAACTGCTTTTGCAGTAAGGAAGAATGCGTTATACCATGTCCTGAAAAAGTTCCATGAAAACTAATAAAAAGGCTAAGAAGGAGACTAGAATAAAATGTATGTTCAGTCATTGCCAGGTACCTTCATGTTTTACCTTCTATTTTGCAAATTTTCATAAAAACAATTAAAAAAATTATCATTGACTCATATAGGCAGGATTTACACATCTGGGGTCCCATGGGACATCGTGATCCCAGAAAATGTATACCAAAATCCATAAATCAAAACAAAAATTCTTAACCGGTGCTTTAATCAGCATGGCTTCTATTTGTGAAAACACATAGTATCAGTAAAAAATTCAAAGGTGGACATAATTGAGTCTTGCAAAGGCTATATAGCATTGTTCATATAATATTTAAGCTGTAATTTATTTTCAAGAAAAATGTCAAGACACTTGTCTATTTTACAGGCATTAAGCTATATGAAACTAGATAATATAACTCATAGTTATAAGCATGTATAATTGCAATACACCACAAAATGCTGAAAGTAAATGAACACTTGATGATGGTCCTGTCAAACTCTGTAAGTTGTATAATGTACTCTTCTTTCATGGTAATTCAGATACCACATGGCATGAACTTATAGTTCAGAGACTGTCCTATGGCTCTGGGGAAGGAACCAGTGTCAATATACATATTAAATAGTTTAAAAATATAGATATAAAGTATAATACTTTATTCCCACACCCAAATGTATCTTCTTAATCCTCCCTTGGATATACCACCCTTCAGACTTTTCCAGAAGTTGCATACAATATGTATGTTAGGTTGTTGTTAGGTCCCATTGAGTTGGTTCCAACACATAGCGACCCTATGTATAACAGAACAAAATACTGCCCAGTCCTGCTCCATCCTCAAATCATTATTATGTTTGAGCCACTCTGTCACTCCGTCTCCTTGAGGATGTTCCTCTTTTTCCCTGACCCTCAATTCTACCAAGCATGATGTCTTTCTCCAGGGACTGGTACCTCTTGATAACATGTCCAAAGTATGTGAGATGAAGTCTCGCCATCCTCACTTCTAATGAATATTCTGGCTGTACTCCTTCCAAAACAGATTTGTTTGCTCCTCTGACAGTCCATGGTATATTCAACATTCTTTGCCTGCACCATAATTCAAGGCATCGACAGTCTTCCTTATTAATTGTGGAGCTTTCATATGCATATGAGGCGATTGAAAACACCATGGCTTGGGTCAGGTGCACCTTAGTCATTAGAGTGACATCTTTGCTTTTTAACACTTCAAAGAGGTCTTTTACAACATATTTGCTCAGTGCAATGTGTCCTTTGATTTCTTAAATGCAGCTTCCATAGGCATTGATTGTGGATCCAAGTAAACTGAAATCCTTCACAACTTCAATCTTTCCTCCTTTTATCATAACGTTTCATATTGGTCCAGTTGTGAGGATTTTTGTTTTCTTTATGTTGAGTTGTAATCCATAGTGAAGGCTGTGGTCTTTGATCTTCATCAGTAAGTGTTTTGAGTCCTCTTCACTTTCAGCAAGCAAGGTTGTGTTATCTGCATATCACAGGTTGTTAATGAGTCTTCCTCCAATCCTGATGCCACATTCTTCTTCATATATTTCAGTTTCTTAGATTATTTGCCCAGCATACAGATTGAATAAGTATGGTGAAAGGATATAACCCTGACACACACTTTTCCTGACTTTAAACCACGCAGTATCCCCTTGTTCTGTTCAAATAAAGTCCTCTTTGTCTAAGTAGTTTCTTCATGAGAATAATAAAGTGTTCTGGAATTCCCACTCTTCCCAAAGTTATCCATAATTTGTTATGACCACACAGTTTAATTCCTCTGCATAGTCAATAAAACACAGGTAAACATCTTTCTGGTATTCTCTGCTTTCTGCCATGCACCATCTGACATCAGCAATGTTATTCCTTGTTCCACGTTCTCTTCTGAGTCTGGCTTGAATTTCTGGCAGTACTGCTGCGACAACGTTCAGCAAAATTTGACTTGCCTATGATATTAGTCCCCCACGTGTCTGTGAGTTTGTCATACTGTGGGGGCTTCTGTGTTGCTGTGATGCTGGAAGCTATGCCACCGGTATTCAGATACCAACAGGGTCACCCGTGGAGGACAGGTTTCAGCTGAGCTTCCAGACTAAGACAGACTAAGAAGAAGGACCTGGCAGTCTACTTCTGAAAAGCATTAGCCAGCGAAAACCTTATGAATAGCAGCAGAATATTGTCTGATATAGTGCTGGAAGATGAGCCCCCCAGGTTGGAAGGCACTCAAAAGATGACTGGGAAAAAGCTGCCTCCTCAAAGTAGAGTTGACCTTAATGACGTGGATGGAGTCAAGCTTTTGGGACCTTCATTTGCTGATGTGGCATGACTGAAAATGAGAAGAAACAGCTGCAAACATCCATTAATAATCGGAACCTGAAATGTACGAAGTACGAATCTAGGAAAATTGGAAATCATCAAAAATGAAATGGAATGCAAAAATATTGATATCCTAGGCATTAGTGAGCTGAAATGGACTGGCATTGGCCATTTTGAATTGGACAATCGTATAGTCTACTACGCTGGGAATGATAACTCGAAGAGGAATGATGTTGCATTCATCGTCAAAAAGAATGTTTCAAGATCTATCCTGAAGTACATTGCTGTCAGTGATAGGATAATGTCCATACGCCTACAAGGAAGAAGAGTTAATACAACTATTGTCCAAATTTATGCACCAACCACTAAGGCCAAAGATGAAGACATAGAAGATTTTTATCAGCTGCTGCAGTCTGAAATTCATCAAACATACAATCAAGATGCATTGATAATTACTGGTGATTGGAATGCAAAAGTTGGAAACAAAGGAGAAGGATCAGTAGTTGGAAAATATGGCCTTGGTGACAGAAACAATGACGGAGATTGAATGATAGAATTTTGCAAGACCAATGACTTCTTCATTGCAAATACCTTCTTTCGCCAACATAAATGGCGACCATACACAGGGACGTCGCCAGATGAAACACACAGAAGTCAAATTGACTACATCTGTGGAAAGACATGATGGAAAAGCTCAATATCTTCAGTCAGAACAAGGCCAGGAGCTGACTGTGGAACAGACCATCAATTGCTCTTATGCAAGCTCAAGCTGAAACTGAAGAAAATCAGAGAAAGTCCATGAGAGCCAAAATATGACCTTGAGTATATCCCACCTGAATTTAGAGACCATCTCAAGAATAGATTTGATGCATTGAACACTAGTGACCGAAGACCAGATGAGTTGTGGAATAACATCAAGGACATCATCCATGAAGGAAGCAAAAGATCATTGAAAAGACAGGAAAGAAAGAAAAGACCGAGATGGAAGTCAGAGGAGACTCTGAAACTTGCTCTTGAGCATCGAGCAGCTAAAGCAAAAGGAAGAATTGATGAAGTAAAAGAACTGAACAGAAGATTTCAAAGGGCGTCTCAAGAAGGCAAAGTAAAGTATTACAATGACATGTGAAAAGAGCTGGAGATGGAAAACCAAAAGGGAAGAACAAGCTTGGCATTTCTCAAGCTGAAAGAACTGAAGAAAAAATTCAAGCCTTGAGTTGCAATAGTGAAGGATTCCATGGGGAAAATATTAAACAATGCAGGAAGCATCAAAAGGAGATGGAAGGAGTACACAGAGACATTATATCAAAAAGAATTAGTTGATATTCACCCATTTGAAGAGGTGGCATATGATCAGGAACTGATGGTAGAGAAGGAAGAAGTTCAAGCTGCTCTGAAGGCATTGGTAAAAAACAAGGCTCCAGGAATTGATGGAATATCAATTGAGACGTTTCAACAAACAGATGCAGTGCTGGACGTGCTCACTCATTTATGCCAAGGAATATGGAAGACAGCTTCCTGGCCAACTGAGTGGAAGAGATCCATATTTATGCCTATTCCCAAGAAAGGTGATCCAACCGAATGTGGAAATTATAGAACAATATCATTAATATCATACACGAGCAAAAATTTGCTGAAGATCATTCAAAAATGGCTGCAGCAGTATATCAACAGGGAACTGCCAGAAAATCAGGCCGGTTTCGTGGAACCAGGGATACCATTGCTGATGTCAGATGGATCCTGACTGAAAGCAGAGAATACCAGAAGGATGTTTACCTGTGTTTTATTGACTATGCAAAGGCATTCGACTGTGTGGACCATAACAAACTATGGATAACACTGCGAAGAATGGGAATTCCAGAACACTTAATTGTGCTCTTGAGGAAGCTTTACATAGAGCAAGAGGCAGTTGTTCGGACAGAACAAGGGGTTACTGATTGGTTTAAAGTCAAGAAAGGTGTGCATGAGGATTGTATTCTTTCACCATACCTATTCAACCTGTATTCTGAGCAAATAATACGAGAAGCTGGACTATATGAAGAAGAATGGGACATCAGGGTTGGGGGAAGACTCATTAACAATCTGTGTTATGCAGATGACACAACCTTGCTTGCTGAAAGTGAAGAGGATTTGAAGCACTTACTGATGAAGATCAGGGACCACAGCCTTCAGTATGGATTACACCTCAACCTAAAGAAAACAAAAATGCTCACAACTGGACCAATGAGCAACACCATGATAAATGGAGAAAAGATTGATGCTGTCAAGGATTTCATTTTACTTGGATCCACAATCAACAGCCATGGAAGCAGCAGTCAAGAATTCAAAAGATGCATTGCGTTGGGCAAATCTGCAAAGGACCTCTTCAAAGAGTTGAAGAGCAAAGATGTCACCTTGAAGACTAAGGTGGGCCTGACCCAAGCCATGGTATCTTCAATCACATCATACGCGTGTGAAAGCTGGACAATGAATAAGGAAGACCAAAGAAGAATTGACACCTTTGAATTGTGGTGTTGTCGAAGAATACTGAATATACGGTGGACTGCCAGAAGAATGAACAAATCTATCTTGGAGGAAGTGCCGCCAGAATGCTCCTTAGAGGCAAGGATGGTGAGACTGTGTCTTACATACTTTGGACATGCTGTCAGGAGGGATCAGTTCCTGGAGAAGGACATCATGCTTGGCAGAGTACAGGTTCAGTGGAAAAGAGGAAGACCCTCAACAAGGTAGATTGACACAGTGGCTGCAACAATGAGCTCAAGCATAACAATGATTGTAAGGATGGCGTAGGACCGAGCAGTGTTTCGTTCTGTTGTGCATAGGGTCGCTATGAGTTGGAACCGACTCGACGACACCTAACATCAACAACAACATGATATTAGTGTTTATTTTTTTGATAATTTCTGCATTCGGTTGGATCACCTTTTTTTGCAAGGTGTACAAATATGAATCCCTTCCAGTCAATTGACCAGGCAACAGTCTTCCAAATTTCTTGGCATGGACAAGTGAGCATTTCCAGCACTTCATCCTTTTGTTGAAACATCTCAGTTTGTATTCTTTCAATTCCTGGAGCCTTATTTTTCACCAGTGCTTTCAGTGCAGCTTGGACCTCTTCCTTCAGTACCATAGGTTCTTGATCATATGCTACCTCCTGAAATTGCTGAGTGTTGACCAGTTCTTTTTGGTGTAATGACTCTGTGTATTATTGAGGTTTACATAGTCTCTTTCCACAGATACAGTCAATTAGATTCCTGTGTATTCCATCTGGTGATGTCCACGTGTACAGTCACTGTTTATGTCGTTGAAAAAAGGTATTTGCAATAAAGAAGTTGTTGGTCTTGCAAAATTCTACCATGTAATCTCTAGTGTTGTTTCTATCACCAATGCCATACTTTCCAACTACCAATCCTTCCATCTTCTTTTGAAGCTTTCTGCATCATTTAATATTTTCCCCACAGAATCCTTCAATATTACAACTCAAGGTTTGGATTTTTTCTTCAGTTCTTTCAGCATGAGAAATGCTAAACGTGTTCTTCCCTTTTGGTTTTCTAACTCCAGATCTTTGCACATTTCATTATAATACTTTGTCTTCTCAAGCTGCCCTTTGAAATTCTGTTCAGCTTTTTTACTTCATCAATTCTTCTTTTCTCTTTAACTACTTGATGCTCAAAAGCAAGTTTCAGAGTCTCTTTTGACATCTATTTGGTCTTTTCTGTCTTTCCTGTCTTTTTTTTAATGACCTCTTGACTTCTTCATGATGTCCTCGATGTCATTCCACAACTTGTCTGGTCTTCAGTTATTAGTGTTCAACATGTCAAATCTATTCTTGAGGTGGTCTCTAAATTCAGGTGGGAAATACTCAAGGTCATACTTTGGCTTTTGTACACTTGCTCTAATTTTCTTTAACTTGATCTTGCAGTGAGCATTTGATGGTCTGTTCCACAGTCGGCCCCTGAACTTGTTCTGAAGACTTGTATTATTGAGCTTTTCCATAGTCTCTTTCTACAGATGTAGTTGATTAGATTCCTGTGTATTCCATCTGATGATGTCCATGTGTACCGTTGCTGTTTATACTGTTGAAAAAAGGTATTTGCAATGAAGAAGTTGTTGTTCTTGCAAAATTCTATCATGCAATCTCTAGTGTCATTTCTATCACCAATGCCATACTTTCGAACTACCAATCCTTCTTCATTTCCAACTCTTGCATTCCAGTCACCAGTAATTATCAATGCATATTGGTCGCATGTTCGATCAATTTCAGACTGCGGAAGTTGGTAAAAATCTTAAATTTCTTCATCTTTGGCCTTAGTGGTTGGTGGGCAAATTTGAATAATAGTCATATTAACTGGTCTTCCTTGTAAGTGTATGAATATTAACCTGTCACTGACAATGTTGTACTTCAGGATAGATCTTGAAAAGGTCTTTTTGATGATGAACACGATGCCATTCCTCTTCAAGATGTCATCCCTGGCATAGTAGGCCATGTGATTGCCTTATTCAAAATTGCCAATACCAGTCTATTGCAGCTCACTAATGCTCAGGATATCGATATTTATGGGTTCCATTTCATTTTTGACAATTTTCAATTTTCTTAGATTCATACTTTGTACATTACATGTTCCTGTTATTAATGGATGTTTACAGCTGTTCCTTCTCATTTTGAGTCACACCAAAATGAAGATCAGCAAATGAAGGTACCAAAAACTTGACTCTATCCATGTAATGAAGGTCAACTCTACATTGAGGAAGCAGCCCTTCCTCAGTCATATTTTGTATACTCAGGTTGGAACCTGAGGGAATCATCTTCTGGCAGTATATCACACAATGTTCCATTGCTATTCATAAAGTTTTCACTGGCTAACTTTTTTTTTTTTTCCAGAAGTAGACTGTCAGGTCTTCCTTCCTAGTCTGTCATAATATGGAAGCTCAGATGACACCTGTGTGCCCTAGGTGACCCTGCTTATATTTGAATATCTGTGGTATAGTTTCCAACATCACCGCAACATGCAAACTTCCACAGTATGAAAAACTGACAGATTCTTGGGGAACTAGATGCATACTTAATTTTAATTTATCTGGGAATTATCAGGTGGTGAGCTCAGTCTTGGTAAATATTTGTAAAGAAGTCCATGGATGTCGTATGTCGATATTCCTGAAGGAAGATCAGTCACTTTCATTCAAGTAAATAAATACATATTGTTTTATAATGGTTTGGGACCTGTCATTTACCTTTGTTATATCTTAGAAAGTAAATGTAGGGTGGTAGTGAAGATACTTATAAGATTAAATGTCTCATTTTCTGGGAATCCCCTACATATTTTTTACACTTAAAATGGGTGAACTTTCTTTACACATTATTTTATACTATATAGTACATTTTAAATGAATGAATTACGTATATCAATAAGGCTGTGTGTGTGTGTGTGCCAATGTATTTCTACTGGCAAAATTTACATAACATACAATTCATCCATTTAAAGTGCACAATTCAATGATTTTTTTAAATTCACTGTATTGTGCAACCATAGCCACATCTAATTTTGGAAGATTTTTGTTTCCCCGAAAAGAAAATCACACCTATTAGTAGTTACTCCCCATTCCTTGCCACCTCCACTCCCAGCCCTAGGAACCACTAATCCACTTTCTGTCTCTATCAGTTTGTCTATTCTGAATATTTCATTTACATAAAATTATACAATATGTGACATTTTATGACCGACTTCTTTCACTGAGCATAATGTTTTCAAGGTTCATACATAATTTAGTATGTCAGTACTTCATTCATTTTTATTGCCAAATAATAATTCATTCTGAAATGTGGCTATACCACATTTACCCATTCACCAGTTAAGGGGCATTTGAATTGTTACATATACGTTTTTATTGTGTGAATTGTCACAATTTTTATATGATGCTACCTCACTGTCCATAATTCATCTTATTAAATTTGCTAAACTTAGAATTTTCTCTGTATTTTTTTAACATTTTTATATATACCAAATGTAGGATTTTTAGTGGGTATGTTTTTTATGTTTACCAGCTTGTGAAGAAAGGTGCTTTGCAGTCAAAGGGCAAGAGATCAACATAAAGAGAAGAGAGATTAAAGATGAAATATAAAATTAGAAGGTATCGTCTTCCCTAATTCCAGTGTTGACAGACCTAGCAGCATTCTGCCTTCACCTAACAGCATCCTATCTTCCCCATTGTTTTGTTCTGCACCTCTTCCTTGTGTTCTTCTGCAACCAAAGGGATACTTATCAGGGGTGGATTTCTCTCAGGGAACTAGATGAGATAACTGTCATGGATTGAATTATGTCCCCCCCAAAATGTGTATATCAACTCGGTTAGGCCATGATTCCCAGTATTGCATGGTCGTCCTCCATTTTGTGATTCTGATTTTGTGTTGAGAGGATTAGGGTGGGATTATAACACCACCCTCACTCAGGTCACCTCCTTGATCCAAGGTAAAGGGAGTGTGCCTGAGGTATGGCCTGCACCACCTTTTATCTCTTAAGAGATAAAAGGAAAGGGAAGCAAGCAGAGAGCTGGGGACCTCATACCACAACAAAGCAGCACCAGGAGCAGAGCACATCCTTTGGACACAGGGTCCCTGCACCTGAGAAGCTTCTTGACCAATGGAAGTTTGAGGACAAAGAATCTTCCTCCAGAGCCCACAGAGAGAGAAAGCCTTTCCCTGGAGCCGACACCCGGAATTTGGACTTGCAACCTACTAGACTATGAGAAAATGAATTTCTCTTTGTTGAAGCCATCTACCTGTGGTATTTCTGTTATGGCAGCATTAGATGACTGAGACAATAATCTCATATAAATAGCAACTCGTCCTATGATATGGAGTAACAGGGTATGAAACGGACCTTTCCATTTGTCCTCATGTGGTGGTTAATTTTGTCAACTTGGCTCGGGTGTGGTTCCCCGTGGTTTTGCCAAACACAAGGGTAGACGTTGTTCCATAATATAACGTAATTTGATATGATGCAATATAATCATCTTCAAAAATGTAATAAAATCAATCAGTTGAAGGTGGAGTTCCTTAGGGTGTGGTCTGCCATCAGACTATACAATAGATATTTTGGTAGATCTCTCTTTCTCTGTCTCTCTTGACTCTGCACTCTTCTAGTCACCTGACCTAGGGATCTTGGGCCACAAGCCTGCAGAAGTCTCCAGCCAGTCACCAGACCTACAAATTTTGAACTTGCGAGCCCCCACAATTATGTGGGCCAGCTTCTTGAAGCAAGCCTCTCTCTCTCTCTCTCTCCACTGGTTCTGTTTTTCTAGAGAACCTTGAATAAGACACTCCAATTGGCCACTTTGAATGAACTCCAGGGAAATATAGCATGAGGAGTTCCCTAAAGACAGAAGAAAAAATTAGCATGAGGCATCTCAGAATTTTAACATATATTAATAACACACACACACATACATCAAAAAACAAAAACAAAAAAACCGAAACAGCACTTCTTCCAATTGGCGTATCCCCAGTTGGCAGTATGGAGTTAGGAGAATAAAAGAAAGGATCATCTGAGACATATAGGCCCACTAAAGAGTGCTGTGGATTTCTCCTGACGTAAACTTCGCTCCAAAATGTGGAATTAAAGTGAAGTATGTATGGAGATTAAGAGAGGTTCTGACACCTGACACTGACACTTTATTTTCTGGTTGGGTATCTGCTTGCACTGTAAACTTGCCCATCTGCCTGTGGTTATCTGAGCAAAGGAAGGGTGGGGAAGGAAGATGATTGCACAGAGAGATGACAGGGCAGAGAGAAGGGTGGCTAAGGACATCAGAGTTTCTGGATACTCCAGTGAATACTTGAGAATTGGCTGCTTGAACCGTCTTGCTGGTATACCACCCAAGAGGCCTGGCAACAGAGCAGGGGAATGCCAATAGTTAATGTCTATTCTATCAAGGGTGGGAGTAGATCTTTCTCTTCAATGGCATGCCACTGAGGGGCCCTGAAAAACCTCCAGAAGGCTTCACACATGAGTCCACCTGAGAGCCATCACTTGGCACTGGGGCATCAGTTTTGGTCATAAACAGTGACAGGCAAGAAGCAACTACAGACATCAGACACTTTTTCATTTCCAACTTCGGAGTCCTTGCTCCAGCAAAGGCAAGAAGAAAGGATACTGGTAAAGGAAAGAGAGAAGGAATGGAAGGGTAGGTCCAAATCCATCTGGCCAAGTCTGGCAGGCAGGGAGGGAGGGGGAAGGAAATGAGCAATGAATTGAACATCTGCTGTGATTTCATTATGCCCTTCCATTTCCACCTAAGCAAATGCTTGAGTAGCATGAAGAGGAGAGAATAAAGGCAAGAAGAGCCTCCAAATGAGTGTGATGCAGTCCTGAAGAGGCCAAGTCACACCAGATTTTTATTAAGACTTGTAAGTGCAAAATAGTTGTTAAATGAAGTATTTGTGAACTACTATCTAAACCTCTAATTATTTACACAGTTTTACATAATTTTTTTTTATCATATGCAAGGTATTTTTTATCATTTTAAATATCGCCTTTGACCTACATTCTGTTATAAAAGGCTACGTTTTAAAATATGAGGGCAGCATCTTTATTACTATACTATAAAAAAAAAAACTCATAAATGATTCAGCTTAGGTGGCATTAAAAAGGATTATAGCACAAGCCTTTGTAAGTCTGTGTTAAGGTTATGGTCATTGCTACTGTAGGCTCCATGATACCCTTAAGACGCTTCCTGGCTTTAACCCTGAGATGTTATCTATTTGCTTCTAAATGAGAGGGTGTTTTATACTTAAAATCTCATTACAGTTATTACGAGAAAGGCAACAGAGCAAAAAAAAGAGTATATGTTTTGGATGAAACTTACCTAGATTCAGTCCTCAGGATCTCCACATATGATCTGGAATAATTATTTAAGGTTCAATTTTGTCACCTGTAAACTGGAAATGAAGCCTCCACCAAGGCTTCCTCACTCCACTGTTGTTTCCCCAGCCCCTTGCAGCCCACCAAGCCATGGCTTCTAACTGTGGTTTGGCCTGACCATGCTGCGGCCCTGGCCTCCGTTTAAATTAGGCACCAGAATCCCACACATGCCCAAACAAGGATTTTGGTGCATGCGCAGGACCTGAAGAGCTGTGTCCTCAATCTGCCCTTGGACCTGAGCATCACCAAGATGATTCAGCTTTCGAACCTCTGTACGTGAACATGGGAGGGCTAAGGGCCAAGAGTTCCAGGCACCAAACTTAACCCCCAGAAGCCATTGGAAGTGAAAAACTCCCCAACCCCCTCAGACGGGAGAGCTTGGTCTTTTGGCTGCTAGGCCCCACGTCGATCCTTGATTGCACAAACAGTAAATTTCCACTTTGTTTCCCTTGCAACTGGTGATATGGCCTCCCTCTCATTTTGATCGGCTAACAGGACAGGACAAGAACTCTCACTCGGTTACGGAAGTGAAATACCACCCTCATAGAGTTGTTATGAGGGTTAAATAAATCAACATAAAACGTCTGATAGAGTGCTTAAATATACTTAATAGATGTTAGTTGGTATTGCTTACTTGAAAAGATAAAAGAACATTATTATCTTCCAAAATCAAATGTAACTTCAGCTTATTGACCTGAAAGTTGATTTTATTTGAGTGTAGTTTATTTATTTATTTTTTGATGTATGGGGTGGTACAGTGGTTAAGTCCTAGACTACCACCTGAAAGATCACAATACAAACCCACCAGTGGCTCCAAGGAGAAAGATGTGACATTCTGCTTCTGCAAAGATTACAGCCTTGGAATCTCTTGGCCAGTTTGACTCTCTCTTACAGGGTCCTTATGACTTGCAAATGACTCGATGGCAATGAGCAACTGTTTTTTGTTTTTTAGTGGATGATGTAATTTGGGTCAAAACAGGTAATAATACAAAAGTATAACTTGTTATATCTCAAATCTACAATTTGAGAACTTTTTTTCCTAAGATTGGCCTCTACCCTTTGCCATTTATTTCATCTTTCTGTGCAAAGAAAAAATCAAGTTGATTTTGCCTTCTGAGTTGGAGAAAAAAACATAGATAAGAAACTGGAGTAAAATTCAACCATCCTTTCTTTCTTCTATATTAATATGCACCTCTCGATGTCCACTTACATTAGAAAAAAAAAAAAAAAAGATAGCTCTATCATCACAGAAGAATCATTCATCCATTTAGTAAATTTCCACAGCTGACCAGTGTAAACACTGGAAAACAGCATGAACAAGAAGGTTCAGCCCCTCAAGGAAATCGCACAGTAGGGAGGGATCCAAATACAAACCAGTACGATAGAGTGTGAAAGGGCTTTGTTAGGGATGAGCCCAAGATGTGTAGAATATAATGATAAAATAAAAAATTATAACAATATATATTAATACTCCCACATGGCTGTCAGTTTGTCATACTGTGGGGACTTGCAGGTTGCTGTGATGCTAGAAACTATGCCACTGGTATTCAAATACCAGCAGAGTCACCCATGGTGGACATGTCTCAGCTGAGCTTTCCAGACTAAGGCAGACTAGGAAGAAGGACATGGGAGCCTACATCTGAAAGGAATTAGTTAGTGAAAACCTTATGAATAGCAGCAGAAACATTGTCTGATATAGTGTCGGAAGATGACCCCCTCAGGAGGGAAGGCATTCAAAAGATGATTAGGGAAGAGCTTTCCCCTCGAAGTAGAATTGACCTTAATGATCTGGATGGAGTCAAGCTTTTGGAACCTTCATTTGCTCATGTGGCACAACTCAAAATGAGAAGAAACAGTTGCAAACATCCATTAATAATCAGAAAGTAGAATGTATGAAGCATGAATCTAGAAAAATTGGAAGTCGTCAAAAATGAAATGGAATGCATAAACATCAATACCTTAGGCATTAATGAGCTGAAATGGACTGGCATTAGCCACTTTGAATCAGACAATCATAAGGTCTACTATGGTGGGAATGACAAATTGAAGAGGATTGGTGTTGCATTCACCAGCAAAAAGACCATTTCAAGACCTATTATGAAGTAAATACGGTCAGTGGTAGGATAACATCCATAGGGCTATCCGGAAGACCGCTTAATATGACTATTATTCAATTTATGCACCAACCACTAAGGCAAAGATAAAGAAGTCGAAGATTTTTACCAATTTCTACAGTCTGAATTTGATCAAATATGCAATCAGGGATGCATTGATAATTACCGGTGATTGAAATTTGGAAGTTGGAGACAAAGAAGAACTGGTAGCTGGAAAATACGATAGAAACAACAGCTGGAGATGGCGTGACAGAATTTCACAGGACCAATGACTTCTTCATAGCAAATACCTTTTTTAACAACATAAACAGTGACTGTACACATGGACCTTGCTGGATGGAATACACAAGAATCAGATTGACTACATCTGTGGGAAAAGACTATGGAAAAGCTCAATATCATCAGTCAAAACAAGACCGGGGCTTACTGTAGAACAGACCATCAATTGCTCATATGCGAGTTCAAGATGAAGATGAAGAAAATTAGAACAAGTTCACAAAAGCCAAAGAACAACCTTGAGTATATGCCACCTGAATTTAGAGACCATCTCAAGAATAGATTTGACATTGAACATTAACGACTGAAGGCCAGACAAGTTGTGGAATGACGTCAGGGACATCATCCATGAACAAACAAGAGGGTCTTAGAAAAGATAGTAAATGGAATGCAGACCCCGTATTCTCTTAAGACCAGACTTAATGGTCTGACAGACTGGAAGGACCCCGGTGGTCATGGCTCCCAGACCTTCTGTTGGCCCAGGACAGGAACCATTCCCGAAGCCAACTCTTCAGACATGGATTGGACTGGACAATGGGTTGGAGAGGGATGCTGGTGAGGAGTGAGCTTCCTGGATCTGGTGGACACTTGAGACTATGTTGGCATCTCCTGCCTGGAGGGGAGTTGAGAGGGTGGAGGTGGTTAGAAGCTGGCAAAATGGACACAAAAAGAGAAAGTGGAGGGAGCGAGCAGGCTGTGTCACTAGGGGGAGAGTAATTGGGAGTGTGTATCAAGGTCTATATGGATTTTTGTGTGAGAGACTGACTTGATTTGTAAACTTTCACTTAAAGCACAATAAAAATTATATATAAAAAAAAAGATAGTAAAGAAAAAAACAGACCAAAAAGGATGTCAGAAGAGATTCTGAAACTTGCTCTTTAAAGTCTAGTGGCTAAAGCAAACGGAAGAAATGATGAAGTAAAAGAGCCTAACATTAGATTTCAAAAGGTGTCTAGAGAAGACAAAGTAAAGTATTATAATGAAATGTGCGAAGGCTTGGAGTTAGAAAACCAAAAGCAAAGAACACGTTTGGCATTTCTCAAGCTGAAAGAACTGAAGAAAAAATTCAAGCCTCGAGTTGCAGTATTGAAGGATTCTACAGGGAAAATATTAAATGATGTAGGAAGTAACAAAAGAAGATGGAAGGAATGCAGAGTCACTGCACTAAATAAATTGGTCCACGTTCACCCATTTCAGGAGGTAGCATATGTTCAGGAATCAATGGTACTGAAGGAAGAGGTCCAAGCTAAACTGAAGGCGTTGGAGAAAAAGAAGGCTCCCGGAACTGATGGAATAGCAACTGAAATGTTTTGACAAAGGGATGCAGCACTAGAAGTGCTCACTTGCCTATACCAAGGAATTTGGAAGACAGCTACCTAGTCAACTGACTGGAAGAGATCCAAATTCATGTCTATTCCAAAGAATTTTGTGGAAATTATCGAACAATATCATTAATATCACAGGAAAGTAAAATTTTGCTGAACATCATTCAAAAGCAACTGCAGTAATACATCCAAAGAAACTCTTAGAAATACATGCTGGATGCAGAAGAGGATGTGGAATGAAGGATATCACTGCTGATGTCAGATGGATCCTGGCTGAAAGCAGAGAATACCAGAAAGATGTTTACCTGAGTTTTTTGTTTTTTGACTATGCAAAGGTTCTACTGTTTGGATCATAACAAATTATGGATAACATTGGGAAGAATGGGAATTCCAGAACAATTAATTGCATTCATGAGGAACCTGTACATAGATCAAGAGGCAGTCGTTCAAACAGAACAAGGGGTTATTGTGTGGTTTAAGGCCAGGAAAGGTTTGTGTCAAGGTTGTATCCTTTCACCATACTTAACTCAATTTTTATGTGAGCAAATAATCTAAGAAACTGGACTATATGAAGAACATGGCATCAGGACTGCAGGAAGACTCATTAGCAACCTGCGATATGCAGGTGACACAACCTTGCTTTCTGAAAGTGAAGAGGACTTGATGATGCACTTACTGGTAAAGATCAAAGACTACAGACTTTAGTATGGAGTACACCTCAACAGGAACCCCTGGTGGCGTAGTGGTTAAGTGCTACGTCTGCTAACCAAAGGGTCAGCAGTTTGAATCCACCAAGGGCTCCTTGGAAACTCTATGGGGCAGTTCTACTCTGTCTTATAGGGTCGCTATAAGTTGGAATCGACTCGACGGCGCTGGGTTTCGTTTTGGTTTGGTTACACCTCAACATAAAGAAAACAAAAATTCTCACAACTGGACCAATAAGCAACATCATGATAAATGGAGAAAGACTGAAGTTGTTAAGGATTTCATTTTACTTGGATCCATAACCAACATCCGTGGAAGCAGCGGTTAAGAAATCAAAGGTCGCCTTGTATTGTTGCATTGGGCAAATCTGCTGCTGAAAAAAAAAAAAAAAAAAAACTTTTTAAAGTTTTGAAAAACAAAGATGTCACTTTGAAGACTAAGGTGCACCTGACTCAAGCCATGGTGTTTTCAATCACCTCATACCCATGCAAAAGCTAGACAATGAATAAGGAAAACCAAAGAAGAGTTGACGCCTTTCAATTACGGCGTTGGGAAGAATATTGAATATACCATGGACTGCTAATAGAACGAACAAATCTGTCTTGGAAGAAGTACAGCCAGAATGCTACTTAGAAGCAAGGATGGTGATATGTCATCTCACATACCTTGGATATGTTATCAGGAGGTATCAGTCCCTGGAGAAGGACATCATGCTTGGTAAAGTAGACTATTACCGATACAGAGATATAGAGGAAAACCCTTAAGAAGATGCACTGACACAGTGGCTACAACAATGGGCTAAAGCATAACAAGATGAACAAGATGATTGTGAGGATGGCACAGGATCAGGCAGTGTTTCATTCTTGTGTAGATAGGGTTACTATGATTTGGAACTCTCTCAACAGCACTCGACAACAACAAAAAATATTAGTAACAATGTTGATAAAGAAAATACCAAAAACCAAACCTGTTACTGTCAAGTCAATTTTAACTCATAACAACCCTAAAGGACAGGGTAGAACCGCCCCAGAGAATTTCCAAGGAGCGCCTGGTGGTTTCGAACTGCTGACCTTTTAGTTAGCAGCTGTAGCTCTTAACCACTATGCCACCAGGGCTTCCAAAAAATAGAACTGTGTCAGAAGTGGGATCTGGAGATCAGAAATTTGAGCATGGGAAGTGAAATTTAAGTCTGGCACCTTAGACCACTTAACCATCTTGACACTACAATAAAGAAACAAGTATACAAACAGTAAAATGAGAATGAGTAAAAGAGTAAAGAGGGCTATCAGAGAAAACAAGCTAAAGAAAATGAGTGAAAGCAGAGAGGTGGAAAAGGAGAAAGAATGTGGAGAAAAGAAGGTGGGAGGAGGAAGATGGAGAATGAGAGAAGAAAAAGACAAGAGGAAGGGAGCAGGAACAGAAGCAAGGGAGAGAGGAAGAGGAAAATAGCACGGTGTTTTTTTTTGTTTTTTTTTTTTTTATGGGTAGCAGCATAGGAGAGTGTCCTGGAAATATCTGAGGATTATTGAATGGGGCTCTTTGTTTCCAGAGTTCAGTCTTCCCTCCTGTTGGTGTTCAAGATTTTAAATGAGATAGTAAAGCTGAAGCCTTTTAAAAGACTCTATAAATATTCTTTGGTTTGGAAAAAAAAATGAATATTTTTCATTGTTCATTATTTTAACACTTCAAACTGGCAAAATGTTTGAAAAAAGTTTCTCATTTAAACATTTTGGAAAATAAATTTTAAGATGTTATTCCCTCTAAAATTACATAGGAAGTACTTTTGAAACAAAATGAGAAAATAAAATGAGATCAAAACAACTTCTCTTTCTGAGACAATAGTACTTCATTTGATTTTCTATTTCATTAATTATTCCTCTAACATAATTTTAATTGATGCACAGTATTCCAATGTAGTGAAATTCAGTGAGCCATTATTTATTCTTTCCGTTCCCATTTAGGTGATTTTCTAAATGAGCATTTAGTGTTTCCAATTTTCTTCCTGTATTATAAATTAAAAAGTAATAAAAATCTTTGTAGATGTAAATAAAATAAACCAAACCCATTGCCCTTGAGTTGGTTCCAACTCATGGAGACCCCATGTGTTATAGAGTACAAGTGGTCCATAAGGTTTTCTTGCCTGTAATCTTTGTGGATGTAGATCAATCTCCAGACCTTTCTTCCTTGGTGCTGCTAGGTGGGTTCAAACAGCCAACATTTAGGTCAGTAGATGAGCACAAACTATTTGCACCACCCAGGCACCTCTTTGTAGATACATCCGTGTACATATTATTTACTTAACATCAATTTCTTGAAGTGAGAATTCTGAGTCACTGAATTTGTGAAGTTTAAGTTTAAAATGTACGTCTTTTATTACTCATTACCAAATTGTCCCTTAGAAAATTACTAATGTACAATCCTATTAGCTGTATATTAAAATCCCCACAGGTGAATGCTTCTACATTTCTCTATAAAACCAAAAAAAAAAGAAAAAAAAAGCCCATTGTCATCAAGTTGATTCTGACTCATAGTGACCCTATAGGACAGAGTAGAACTGTCCCATAGTATTTCCAAGAAAATATTGAACTATTTTACTTACCCAAATGGTATGCAACTTAAAATGTATATATATATATATATATATGGCTAAAGGAGGCTATAATAACCTAAATGAGATCAAAGAATTAAAAAAATTCTCCGTGAATAATTCCTTCAAATATTTTGAATAATGCTGGAAAGGCACAGTAATTGTTTGGGTAGGAAATACTGATACTAATGCCAAAGAGAAACTCATAGACTAAAACTCAGCTGCTATTTGATTAAAGGCTTTGCTTTTTTTTTCCTTCTGATCTCGGTTGGCACATTATAAACAAATTACTTGTAGAGTTATAAACGAGCATCCTCTGCCAAAATTATTGAAACCAGCTCTTTGATATACTGTGCAGTATATTCTGTGTATACCAGCTTCCACTTACATAGATATAAGCTATTTCCTGTGCAGAAGAGTTCAGCTATTTGCATTTCATATGCAACTAGTAAATTATTTTAAGAGGCTACGGAATTGTTTTTAGGTGCCATTGAGTTGACTCTGACTCATAGCTGCCTTATGTATAACAATGAAACGCTGAGCAGTCCTGCACTATCCTCACAATCATTGCTGCTTGCCAATCTGAGGGGCTTATCTTCCAGCATTACAGTGGGCAATAATCTACTGTTATTCATAAAGTTTTCATTGGCTAATTTTCAGAAGCAGATTGCCAGGCCTTTCTTCCTAGTTTGTCTTAGTGTGGAAGCTCCCTGAACCTGTCCACCGTGGGTGACCTTGCTGGTATTTGAAGTACCTGTGGTGTGATGTAGTTTCCAGCATCACAGCAACAAGCAAGCCTCCACAGTACAACAAACTGACAGGGGTGGTACCACATATTACAAATCAAAATTGTAATAAGTATTATGCATCACAAGAAAAAGTAAAACATAGTCATACAAATTGTATTGTTAGGTTATAAAATTATAACTCTTTAAGTATACCCAGGCCCAGTGCCATCGAGTCAATTCTGACTCATAGCGACCCTACAGGAAAGAGTAGAACTGCCCCACAGAGTTTCCAAGGAGTGTCTGGCGGATTCCCAATTGATTTTGAAGAATGTCCTTTGTCTAAACAAAATACCAAAAAAGGTAACCTGGATTTATAATACATATTTGATAAAATAAAAATTATTACTTGTAAGGGAATATTTTAATGGCTATTGATTCTTCAAGGACAATCCTAGAAATAGTGTGGGAGTTATAAGCTTGCTATTTTTCAAATAGTTTCAACATTTGGCCCATATTAAAAACTTTATGAAATTATTTTAATAGCAATTCTGTTTTAATAATTTACCTATCTTTCCTTTGCTCTTTTAGATTTTTTTCCAGTCTCCGTTATCAATTTCTCAGCATTTTTTTTTTCTGTTAGCTTTATATTCAAAGCCAACGTCATTAGCTTGCATCTATTAAATCATACCTCAAAATGCAACTTGCCTGGAAAAGTAAACCTGGATTTTAGCAAGTACATGTCCTACGGAGGGGAAGAAGGGATAGACCTAAATCAAAAATGAGAAAGGCTTTGAAAGCATTTAGCAAAAGATAGAAGAACTAAGTGGAGAAATTATATATTGTCTAGAAAGAGAATATTAGAGGATTATGAAATATTTTAGGTAATATTATTTAAGGTAATTGCAGCCACCAAATTTAATATGATGGAAAGGGAGAGGCAAAATGTGAGAAGAAATTTCAGAGTTCCTTATGATTAGAGAACAAGATGGATCGGGGACCGAAGGGGTGGGATTATTTTTCCTGCATTGTTCAGGTAAGCAGTTGTGGTTTTTATTTAAAAAAAAAAAATCATTTTAATAAAATTTAATTATTATCACTTATATTGTGTTTTGATGAATGGCTGGACATTTAACTGCCAGTTTATGAGAACTAAATTTCAATTATATCAGAAAAAGAATACTTCTTCATCTGTGAGGCATTTCATGAAGAAAAAAAAAACATTTAGTTCTTCCTTGATCTCTATCTAGGCATATTTTTTTCTCTTTGTACATAGATAAGATTCTCTGAGGCACTCATGAATATTTTGGTGGCTCCCATGAGGGTCTGACCTTTCAATATTTCCTGCCACGCTTGAGAAGGAAGCATTTCAAAAAATTAAAAGTGCTGATAAGCAAACCCTTTATTAATAAAATAGACTATTAAGTTTGCAGCTCCTGTACTTAAATTTCTTTATTTTATCTAAAATTAATTTGCAGGTACCAAGAACCTGCCCTGGTGGTGCAGTGGTTAAGCACTTGGCTGCTAACCAAAAGGTCAGCAGTTTGAACCCACCAGCCGCTCTGCGGGAGAAAGATGTGGCAATTTGCTTCCATAAAGATTTACAGCCCTGGAAACCCTGTGAGGCAGTTCTACTCTGTCCTACAGGGTTGCTTTGAGTTGGAATCAGGTTGACAGCAATGGGTTTTTTAATGGGGTGAACCTTCTGAAGTCTGAAAAAAAGAGATGAAGTTAAGGGCGAGATTAAAAAAAAACAGCTTCATCTACAGTACATCTCTGCTCTACAGATCATTTTCTGCTTTATTTGATAATTAATGCCAGCTACACCAGCATGTTTAAATCCTCAACAGATAAGAAATAATTAAGTTAACACCACTGAAAATGATATGTAACATCTCAATCAGTGAGAATTTTTAAGTGGTAACAAGGAGAAGGAAATTATTAGAAACCACACTGTAGGATTTTTTTTTTTTTTCAGTGAAAGTCAAAGGCATATTCATACAGATGCAAAAAACACCACCTAGTGAAGTTGTTGTATCATCTGCTAAAACAAGTGATGTAGCTGCCAGCAATCTAGTGAATACTCAGGGGCACACAGACACTACTCTTCTGGATTTTCACTTCTCTGCAAACCCCAACAAAATATATCGCAAATTTGAAGATGATTAAACATATTCCCGGATATTGAACCTCCATTTGCTTTTGCCTTTTCCCAAATTCCACCAATGCTAAATTGCTCAGATGAAATAAAGAGCTTTAATAGCCCAAATCCTCTCCTTCAAGCTCAGAGAGGTATAATAGATTTGAACAGGAGAAATATCTCATTTTCTCTCTCTCGCTCCCCCCAGCTCCCTTCTTGTCTCCCTCGGCCACCGCAGTTTGCAGAAGCAGCTGGGTACCACACTATACCTCTGGAAAACCTTCCATGGGCTGTTGCCCATTAAAGGGCACATGACATAGGACTCGTGTGAGCAAACAAAATGCACCATGAAAAACTCATCTTCCTTTTGGTCCATGCCAGCACACACGCACTCTTTGCATTAGTTTTTGACACTCGCTGTGATGTTCAAAGGAGCCCTAGTGGTGCAGTGGCTAAAGCACTCAGCTGATAACCAAAAAACTGGCAATTCAAACCTACCAGCTGCTTCCTAGAGAAAGATGTGGCAGCCTGCTTCTGTAAAGATTTACAGCCTTGGAAATCCTATGCAGCAGTTCCACTCTGTCCTGTAGGGTCACTATGAGTCAGAATTGACTCAAGGACAGGTTTTTTTTTTTTTTTTTTTGGTTTGTGATGGTTAAGGTTGTGTGTCAATTTGGCTAGGGCATGATTCTCAGTGGCTTGGCACTTATGATGTAGTTTGGCAGTTATGTAATGATGCAATTTGGTAGTCATATAATGATGTAATCAACTCCATGATGATATGTGCTATGAGCAGCCAAACAATTGAAAGAGAATTCCCTTAGGGTATGGCCTGCCTCCATTATATAAACGGATGTTCCATGAAGGCTCTTGCTCTCTGTCCTTCATCCAGTTTATCATCAGCTGACCTCTGCTTCTTGGGACTTGAGCTAGCAACTTACCTACTGATCTTGGAATTTGTCAGCCTCCACAGCCTGCGAGCCAGAGGCCTGTCATCTGATTTGGCGATCTTGGGTTCCTCAGCCCCTGCAGCTAAGTGAGTAAGGAGAAGCCTCCAGCCTGACGTCTGATGCATGCACTTGGTACTTGCCAACTTCTACAACCATGTGAGCCACTTCCTTGAGAAAAATCTCTCTCTCTCTGTGTCTCTCTCTCTTTCTCTACACACACACACACATGCTTCACTGCTTTTGCTTCTCTAGAGAACCTAGCCTAAATCATTCACCTAACATTTAGTTGGCCTAGGTTGTAAACTGTAATTCCACTTCTCTTTGATTCACTTTGATTTATTTGCCTTGTCTGAGAAATAGGGAAAGTTATATAGAATACAAAAGTTCAGTCAAAGCAAGAGCCAAAACAAATTATTTCCCCTTACAACTGCAATTGTCTTCATCACCCAACACTCATCATTAACATCATCATCATGTTTCAATTTCATGAAAACTTATTACATGTCAGGCAGATTGTGAGAGCATTTCCAAAGAATTATGACTCATTGGTCATAATTATGAAAGAATGCATGGAAATTCCACTTTATCGTCCCAGTGGTTGAATTTCTAAGATGACATGGAGCATGGTTACTCTCTTCTCTCCCTAGAGAAAGACCTAAAACTACACATTAACCCAAAGTCTCTGTGCTGCAGTATAATCATTGTCTGGAGCCGTCCAACTATTCCCAAGCCAAATTCTCAGTCTAAACTGAGTGACCCAAGAAATACCTTGGGCAATTGCAGAGAGCTGGCTAATAGGTGAGTGGCAGTGTATGTCTGCTCTATCCGTTTGAGGGCACTAGTAAGGTGAAGAGACTGAGGCCTTCTTGAGTTACTAACAGCAGGCTGGCTGACATGATTGTGATGTGGATCCACCCATACCTGGTCAGGTCAGTCAGAGCTTCAGGGAGATTGGTCATGGTAGAGATAGGAATAGCTCTGCTGCCTTTCCTCTCTGCTTCTCCCAAGGACTTCAACCCCGCAACTTAAGACTTCATAAAGCTATCAAAAGCAAGCCAGGTTGAGCCTGGATTCTGTAAAGGTACAATGGCCCCCCTCCCACTCCTCCCTTTAAGTTTTTTCCTGCCCCATTACCACATCTTTAGAGACAATTAATTTAGGTAGTATTTCTTAGTGATTAGTGTCTTATTTACCAAAAATAACCACAGAGCATTCTGCTTCATAAGGAGCCTATATACGATACCAATGCTGCTTGTAGATTAAAAAAAAAAAAAAAAACCTGTAGCCATTGAGTCGATTCCAACTCATAGCCACCCTATTGGACAGAGTAGAGCTGCCCCATAGAGTTCCCAAGGAGCACTTGTGGATTTGAACTGCCGACCTTTTGGTTAGCAGCCATAGCACTTAACCACTACACTACCAGGTTTTCCATTTGTAGAGTAGCATTTATTTATTCATCCCAGCATGAAACAAACCATGGCCTCCTGAGTACCCAGACTCACCTATCTTTGCAATCGCCACATAGTACTGAGCAAGTCCTCTCCTTTAAAGTAGAGATTCTATTTCATTCATCTTCTTATTCCGAGCTCCTAATATAGTCTGACACAGAGTTGATACTTGCCACATATTTTTTTTTTAAATAAATTGAACTGAGGCAAGGTGACTTATTCATTTGTTTGTGCACATATATATTTTATCCAGCAATTTTGATCCATTAATTATAACACCAGAAGTCAAGGATAGGTTCACTCTTTTCCTGAATTCCTTTGGTGTCTAAACAGCATGAAATCATTGCCTGGGAGCACTCAAAAACTATTCTGAAATGTTATAGATTTTTTGAAATGCAGGCAGTCCTACATATGTAGTAGGTTGATAGAACTGGTGGAAACAATGCTAGAATAACATGAGACCATCTAGAGGATTTTTTTTTTTTTAATGATACCAGTTCGAAAAAGAAAAGCCCGTGCAAATAATTGGTTAAATTGTCAGAAAATAAAGGATTTAGCTTACAACTTACATTAACTGAAGGTTTGCCAGCCTGCATTAACTTTTTCTGTATCAATGGGCCATGGGATTTAAATTTGTGGACTTAGGGAAGGTTGATATTTGCAAGCTTTAACAAGATATTAAAAAATCTTTCCACTTTTCTAATTTCTGTCCCTTCTTTGCAGACACCCAGAGAATCCCAGAGCAATGATCGATAGAAATGTTGTAAACACTTGTGGCTTTCTAATTTTGCAAACATTGGCCCAACTATTGAAATTCCAACCAGACATCAAGACTGTGCTCAAATATCACCTCTAAGAAGTCTTTCCTATTCCTGTATGTACAGTACATAGCTCTCTGCTTTCCTTGTGAGCTCTCCTATATAACAGGACAAAATATTAGTTCCTTGAAGCTTAAAGTGTCTTCCCCACATCAGTAGCATTGATATCACCTGGGTGCTTGTCAGGTATGCAGAATCTAGAGCTCACCTCTGACCTTCTGAAAAGCTACCTGCATTTTAACAAAATTCCCACGTGGTTTGTATGTAGATTAAAATTTGATAAACATGGTCTTTGGTGTTGCTGTTAAAAAAAAAAAAAAATCCAGATAGGAGCTTAGATGTCACTTCTATAAGTGATTCAAAACAAAATGTATACAAAATTATAAATTAAGGATTCCTGAGTTTATGGCTATTGCCTAATCACAGGCTAGTTCTGTCTATTGAAAATGTTATCAATACTTGAAACTCAAGATTGCTTGAGGTGCCATTTTTGGGATGTTGGCACATTGCACTGCCATTTTGTTTGCTTCTCTACTTTACTTGTAGATAACATGAGAGTAGGAATTTCAGTCTGCTGTACAATGTTACTTTCGGTGTCCTATCCAGGATCTGGTGCCTGGCGAATTCTCAATAAATATTTGTTGAATGAGTGATGAATGCAATTAGATAAATAAGAGCCACACATTGGAAAGGAACAGATTTGAATGTGTCATTCATATTCAGATGTGCCAGATATTACTCTGGCAATTTCTATAAAATTGAATTATGGAAGTAGGAGTTCTTTGATTAAAATGTGTTTTTTTTTTTTCTCTTTCAATTATAACAGACATGGAGTTTGTCTAATATTTTTATCCAGAGGACCACAACTTTAAACTTGATCTTCTGAAATTAATTTCACCAGTTTCCTTCCCTACCCCCAGACTGCAATTATTAAAAAGTAGGTATTGAATAGAAATGAAGATGATTAGTATAATAATTTGTAGTTAATGAAATTAGTAGAATGCTACCCTGACCCTATTCAGCTATTTTAGATACTCAAGTGGCCAACTAAAATTAAAAAAATTAAATCCTTAATCTCATGACTAAATCCCCTATCCTATCACTATTGAAGGAAATTCTTGGTCAAGGTTAAAAACAAAAAAAAATGCTTCATTGCATTCCATCAAGTATTTCCCTTTTAACTTTAAGAAAACTTTTCAGAGTTTGAGGGCTCTCTCAGGTGCTTATAGGGGACTGAGTATTAATATCATTTTTCTTAATATGTTAGCTGTTATTTTAACATAAATAGTTAAGCAGCAGGCTATATATTTAATCATGGAGTACACTATATTCTTAGTACTTCTGAAAATAAATAAAAGCACACAGAAGAAACATTTATGAGAAATGGCACACTTTCCGATATGTTCAGCTGAAAAAACAGAGGTTTATTAAAGAAAATAAGAGATCCTTTCTCGTGGTTGGAGATAATGCACTAAACAAACATGAGTAAGAGAAGCTCTTTGAAAAACCTCTGGCTCTTGTTACGGTCAGTTTCAGTGGGTGTGGTGACACCTTTAACAGTGGATTTATGATGGCTCAGGCCATATTTGTACAATGCCTTTAAAAGTAAGCACCTGGGCACAGAACTTTGCGGAGAGGACATTCATACGACAACTACATTGGGGAATGAATGAGGAATGGCCACAAATCTGCAGGATTCTAGGGCATGACCAATTTCAGTAAACCGCTTGAGTCAGCTCTGTTCAATGTCTATCTCTAGGCACCACCAAGACGCCCATCAGCATGGCTCCTGAGTGCTCAGAGAATGATATTATAAAGGCTGCCAAATTATCTTGACCTAATTAACTGGAATTCAAACTGGGCCAGTATTTTATGCAGTCTTAATGATTGTGCACTTGGGTCTGGCTATTTTCAGCACGTTGTGATGACTTCTTGTTATTTAACACACACGTAGCAATTTTGCATCTGCAAATTATTGAAACATTTGAATGAACCTTTCCTATTAGATTTTAACAATTTGTAATATTTCCATTTAAAGATGAAGAAACTAAGGCATGAATAAATTGAACTATCTAAGCCTGGTTGTACTCAAATATAAGAAAGACATGACGGCATAGTCAAAGATGGTAACAACAAAGGCTGGTAAACTTTCTCATGGCCAGCACTATCCAGCTTATTCCCCATATGTGGGAGTAACTCACCTGCTGATAATTCTCACAGGGGTGGAAAAGTCATCCTCTAGAGGAGCATATATCAGAATTTGCATGTGTTTGCCTATGTATGGGTGGGTTTAATTTGAAAAAGTATCACACAGATGAATCAGATATCTTCACTCATCATCCGCAGAGAGAATCACTGATCTGGAAAAATGATATACATAAATTCCAGGAGAGCCTGAAATTATATCCTCTAATTATTCAGTCTACAAATATTCATTATACTTTGTTTCATGTAAATAAAATGGCATTTTTTCAGAGCTGAATGTCATTGATTTGTGTTAGTAGTTGAATAAAGCAATTCCTGTTTTTGTTTGTTTAGCACCTATTATGTGAGAATCACAAAGTTTAATTTTTCATCCAGCAGACTAAGCCAGTAATTCACAAGGTTTTATCAGTTTGTAATCTCATAAGCCACTCCGCAAGTCTTTATCTTTCAAGAAACTTCCTCAATTTCTTAAGCCGTAGCCAGTTGCTAACAGAAGATAAGAAAAGTATCATATTATAGATTTAACTGTGTTTTTAAAGTTCTGGAGGGAAGTCATTGTATTATGGCAATTAAAAGTGAAAAAAAAACTTCATTCCTTCCGTGCCAAGCACTATCACTACCATTTTCAGAAACTAGATTTAAACTCTTCCTTCTTAGAAAATCTTCCATGATGGATAATGTTGCTGTTGTTGAGTGCCATGGAGTTGATTCGGATTCATGGCAGCCCCAGGTGACAGAATACGATTTTGTTGGCTGCAATCTTTACAGGAGCAGGTTGCCAGTTCTTTTCTCCGGTGGAGCTGAGAGATGGGTTCTAAGCATCAACCTTTTCTTTAGCAGCCGAGGGGTTAAACCATTGTGCCAACAGGGTTCCTTTTGAGGAATGATAGAACTAACTTATTCTGTTGATTTCTTTGGTGAATTTTAGCACAAATACATTAGAAATATTTGTGTTTATAGTTATATAACTCTCATATATTCCAGGCATTAGGGTTCCTGTTTAATCCCCACAAGAGCCTTATGAGGATGTACTATCATTTTCGCCATTTAGCAGATGAGAAAGCTGAGGCCCAGAAATATTTAAGAGCTTGTACACAGAAAGCAGTGAGAGGCGGAGCTGGGATGCAAATGCAGGCCATAAGGCTCCGGGGCTGTGTTCTTAACCACTATGAAATGCTGCCTCTCAGGAACAGTGATTTGTGATTCGCTTTTAGTTTTTATTCACTGGTATTGAGATATTCTTTCCAAGTAAACTTAATAAATCTATCTGCTTCAAATCTGCCATTTAGATATTTTGGGCTTGCAGAATTACATTAATAGGTATTTTCTGTAAGGTTTTATAATTTGATTCTGAGAACTTCTGAAACTTGTGAATTTTCAAGGTCATGCTATATTTTAATTCTGTCCTTCAAGGTGCTAAATAACCCTTCTCAGTCTGATGTTATTAACTAAGTAAATGAGCATGTTTTCAGATGATTGATGGAATTATTAAATAGCACTCATCCTAGGACTAACCCCATTAGTCATATTTCCCAATTCTGATATTGAACTATTCAGGCTACAACTGTGAAATAAATTATGTACCTATTTTGTAGTAATACAGTAAGCATCTCAGCTTCCTCAAATTCTTTCTGAAAGTAAGGAGGGTATAAAAAAAAAAAATTTTAAATTTCAAAAACGTGTTCAGTCTTCTCTATTTATTGATGACATTGTTAGGTTAAGCGGAAACCTTCCTAAAGTTCAGATAATTATTATTTACTTGTAGAAATTATTTTTTAATTTTACAATTATTCATAATTTTTAACTTTAATATTGGAGAGACTTAGATTCATCTGTTAGCATTTGTTTTCTCATGAAAGCATTCTCAGTTTAGTGACAATAGAAGTGTATGTACTTAGAAGCAAAGCAAGACATGTTTCTGAAATGTCTATTCTTTTTATTAATAAAAATAATTCATAACTGGAATCAGACTTTTTTTCTAAAATTTCTAAAGTTCAAAATTTAAATGCAATGTATTTTAAACTTATAAAATCCAAAAGTATATTTTTGTAAAATCTACAAACCTACCTGGGTATGGTATCATTTTCATATAATACTTTAACATTCTATATAGTAGTAGATTTTTGTAGAAAAAAATTTCAGTTTAAAACAGCCTCTTTTAAACAAATCATATTTTTCTTTTCTATGTAGATACATGCTGTTTTCAAGTTTTTGGAAAAGTTTTAAACCCTTGACTTTGTTGCTGTTGCTTTAATTAATTCATTCATTAATTTAATTATTGGTTTGCCTAGTTTCTTCGTCTTTTTTAATTAGGAATCATTGCTGCGTTCTTTTCCCAAATTCATTGGCTCCTATTGCATTTGACAATTGAGCTTCCCAATTAGGTAACAAAGACTGTTTTATTCTCTACATTTCCCTGCGTCTTTCCACTGTGATCCTAAGAACAGGGTTTGTCTGAGACGGTGGCTCCTAGATCAACATGTAATAATATTCCTTCCCCTTTCTTTAATAAATAGGCTCTGAATTTCACCTTGTTACCCACCACTGCAATTAACCGAGCTTTCAGTGCATTCTGAGACTACTGCTTTCTGTTTTCTAGATGGTACAGAACAAAGGTTGAATTGGGAGCTCTACACTACACCCAATTTAGAATTTAATTAACCACAAAAGTTAAAAGAGAGAGCAGTCCTCAATAAGCTGACAGTGAAAGTCATGGCCGCCCTAAACCTGATAAGAAAGAACCCGAGAGTTTTAAATTGAGATCGCTACCGTGGCTTTCGGCAGTGACAAACTGTACTTAGAGATTCCAACAGCCCCTGATGAAAAGCTCTTCTCATTCCCTAATGCTTTATGGGAGAGCCGGCAGCTGGTTGGAATATTTTTCAAGCAGAAAGCCATCATCATGACAACACCAGAGTAAAAGAGGGCAAAAAAAATTTCTTTCTGGTAGGGAAATAAAGACATCTTAAGCTTGACTTCAAAAGCTCTCTACAGCAAACAGTAGCTGTGGAAATACCGTTTCATCTTTGCCTCTGGGATATTATTAAGCTTTTCTAGCAGCTCTAACTGCGGGAAAAGGGATTACAGAAGTTGCTGCTGCGTGGCTGCCTGCCATACAAATATCTGGAAAAGCCGGGATCATGGATTTGTATTCGGGCCAGTGATTAGCCAACCCCAAGAAACTGACCTGGTAATGAATACCGCAACACATCTCTTTTTACATTATACAAACCAAAACATACAAGATGCTTTCGACTCTTTCTGAGATGTCAAAGGCTTCTCTTTGGTCAAAGTTGGCAAAGCACGACAAGGCAAGCGCACCTACTAATAGCATGCGGAGTCCAGCAAAGCCATGCACACAGCTTCGGTTATGGTGGTGTCAGCATTTCCACGATGAATCTTTATCTTCTAAGGTCGTAGGCTCGATCGTTTAAAAATCCACTAGCAGTTGCAATGACCCACGCAGGGCTGGCGTGGAAACTACCATATCATTTTAGCACCCAGGGCAGGAACCCAACAGAAACTAGTAATCAAAGGTGCTTCATCATTACTGCCTATTTGATTTGGCTGCAGAACATGTTCTTTTCAAAACCAGTTTTCTGCTGAATGTTAACTAATGTCCATTTGATGTCAATGGATTGTTTGCTATTTTGGAAAAGAAAAACCAAATTCCATTTATGAAATGGATGAGTATATGTAGAGAGCATTTAAACATGCCCTCAAAATTCTGTGACTAAGATTTACTGAAATTTGGTGTCTCTGAGTAAATAAAAGCCACAATATAGCTAAGCTTCCTACCACAGTAAAATTAATGATGGCTACTCGATGGTACTAGTTTTTTTTTTTTTTTTTTTTACTAAATAATTACTAGATGTTTTTACAGTTTGTATTTTGTTCCTACAGATTAGAATGTGAAAATGAATTTAAAATGTAAGGTGCATACATAGATATTAAATAGTTGTGAAAAATGAAATATACTTGGCAATTTGAATTTATCTTTTCAGGACAAAGAAATGTCAGAACACACAAGGATGGACCTAAAACATACAATCAAGACTGAGCCACAGGCACTCTGAAATGCAGAATACAATGTATTTTTAATGAACATTAACAATAAATTGATTTTGTCAAAAACTGGTATATTTGATGACCTTACCATAAAAAAAAATAGACACACCTTATTGAAATATACTGCTGTTTTGAAAAACTTCTAATAATAAATTCAGAGTTTTATATTCTTAATTTTTCTATGCAGTTTAAATTTCAAGAAATCATTCTGTGATCATCCTCTGATCCATGCCTTGCCTAGATTATCAGTAAGGCTCATTATTACATCCTGGCGGTTGTTATTTTCCTCAATTTCTTTATTTCAATTACAGTGCATTTTACAACATCTGTAATTACTTTCCAATAAAAGGGATTCATAGTAGAGAAGGGCTGTACAGTCAATCCTCTTATCCCACATCTATACTGAAAATTTATGCTTTTAAACAGATACCATAAGTATTTACTGTATTATTTTACTTTTTTTTTTTTTACAGGCTCTCCTTACTTAGTCCATAAATAGTAACATCTGATCTTCTATATCAGTATAATTGAATAAATATTCAACAAAAAAGTAACAACTAAAAATTTATTTAATCCACTTTTCTAAAGAAAAATAAATTGTACATACACATACAGACATAGCTGTATATAATTTATTTGAGAAGAATGATATGGTTCGAAAATATAGGTTGAAATTATAACATTTTCAGATTGTCATAAATCTTTAGCTTTTTATGAATACTGTTTTCAAAATATAAGGTTTATTTTAATGAAACAATCAGCTGCTTTGGAAACAGCTGCTCAATAACGGCTGTTAAAATGCTATTTTGTTATTGTAAAATTTACCCATGTTCATTAATTTAGACTACATGTAGTAAATTAAAAATAATCAAATTATCACTCAAATTTGGTGGGACTAAAATTATGCTAGTGTTCTTAAAATCACTTAAAGTTCTGGAATTCCTTTTGGAGAAATAACTATTCACATTCCATCTCTTGACAAAAAGCTTTAAATATCGAAGTGCTTTGATGAATAATAAATACAAATATAAATGAATAAACAATCAGATGCCAGGAAAGAGGCAGATAAATATTCACAGGAGGTAACTTTGTGTTTCGTTTATTTTATATTTTGCATTTGGCCTAGTCAACAAATAGATGAAAACAGAAAAATGAAATAAAATATTTACACTATAGATAAGCCACTCTTATAGTTCCTGTATTTCTTGATGAGTCCAAGGTGCATAAATCCAATATTCTGTTGAGCAGGGTGATAATTCTGCCTTGGTATTTTATTCCCCATAATACAGTGGGGGTGACCTATGAGTTGTGGGGGTTTCCAGAGTGATTTTAAAAATCAGTCTTTATGGCAGAAGAAAAACAGTATTTGATTCCCCTCTGGCTGTTGCTGCTCAATCAAATTTATTGCCAGCTTTAAGGCCCTGCGGGGAGAAGAAGTGTGCAGCGCTGCCCCTGCTTCACTGCTTCAGAAGCACAGGCCACAGGCAGCCCCATTCAAAGAATTTCATGTCTGGGGATAATGGCAAGGCAGCAAGTATTCCACGGCTCTGAACTAGAAAACTTCAGAGAGAGGGGCTTATTTTGTCTGATATGCTAGGGAAGCCGGGATGTGTAATCAGAGGTACAGACTCCGTCACTGGTTACTGGTTTGCCTGGGAAGGTCAGGAGTCAGGCAGATGAAATGTAAAAGGCAGAGAGTTAAAGTTTTCCACCTGCTGCGATCAGATGGTTTGAGGATTCCTGCAGAGGTAATCTTTAAAGGAAACATGGCAGAGCTTTGGAAGGCTTTGTGAACATGACCCACCAGTAGCCCACAGGCTCATTGAAGGAGCCAGTTCAGCTAGCCTGTGGTCAATTTTTCTCCTGCTATTCTTAGATACTCTAAAATTACAGACCTTAATCTCTGAGGTAGGACTTTAACTCCTACCAGGCAGAGGAGTCAAAAAAAGGCACCAATGATTTCTTCTTAAAATAAGGCAGAAAAGCCCTTTGTACCTATATCTTCCATAATGTTCCAAATTCAATAATAACTTAAAATTTTAGATTATAATTTACAAAGAGTCATAAAATACTGTGTCATTCAGCCCTCAGAACAAACTTTGAAGTTGACAAAGGAAACCTTAAAAGCCCTCCCTCAGCTTCTACCTTTTTTTTTTTTAATACCAGGAAACTGGGTTTGGAAGGAAAAAAAGTGACACCCTCTGGCAAATGAACAAGAAATAAACACAAGCTTCCAGGCTCAGAATTGACTCGAAGGCACTGGGGTTTGGGTTTCCAGGCCCTGGGCTCACATCTCTGACAGACGTCAGTATTCGTGGTTTAGCAACATTTAGAATCTCTACTAAACCCAGGTTTTGTTCATACAAGTCTTCTCAATATTGTATTCACAACATATACCAACAACAGACCAGTTTAGACGTGGGGAAACTTACTATCCCACTGTCATTGATAAGTGAGAGCAAGACCAGTGCACAGATTTTAGCCACATATGTTTCAGGTAATCAGTAGAGGCATATCCTAACAGCAAAGAAATGTAATGTCAAATATGTTTTCTTTCAATGCACATTATCATCTCTATGTCTGTTAATATTCTTCATATTTCAGAAATAGAAGCAAATCAATACAGAATAAAAAACAAAAACCTGAGTACTAACAGAAACAAATAAACTCTGTTGTTTTACGTGAAATACTTAACCACATTGAAGGGAGAAAAGACAAAAGCAAAAACCTGCAAACCAGGTTAATGAAGTAACTTCTCAACACAGAATTGATTGTCACCTCTCATTCTAAGGGGAAAAAAGAACTGCAAACAAATCTGGAACTTTTTTAGTAGATTGTGCAGCAAACCTAAAGCTGTTTTATGTGTATTGTCAAATTGAGTACATGATTAAATGTTTGGATGAGGGTTCTCATTAAAAGAGGAGCCATACAAATACAGACTGAGGGAAGGTAAGGGAGAACCTGAAGGAGTGGAACTCGGTATGCATACACATAAACACACACACACACCTTCCTTAGTTATGTGAGCTCAAAGGGCCAATGAGTAAACCTAGATTTTGACTTGTAAATATGATTTTCCACTAAAAGGACCCTGAACTCTTTGGAGAATTGGGTGATTTCATTTCAAGGGTGGAAGATAAGCCTGGAACATCTTGAAGAGTGTAAAAATGTGCTCAAATAATAATTATACTGAGAACATAGCAAAAACAAAAGAAAAAAAGAACCAGCTCTAAGATAAACCTACTGGGAAAATCTGGGGCATTTAAGCATAAAAATATATGAGAACAGAAATGGAATAAAATCCATTGAATAAAACAGGAATTCGTAAGTCCACACTGATAATATACAGATGATAGAAAAATAGATGATAGAGATAGAGACGTAGGTACATAAAAAGAGAACTATATACATACATATTTACACACACACACACACACATATAAATAACTAGGGGAGAAGAAAGGACTCTTCATTTTAGTTGAGTATCGACTGCTAAAGTAAAGCAAATAATAAAGATAGAAAAATGACCATTTTGCTGCCAGTACAGTAAAAAAACTGATTATAACAAGAATCATCACTGGATATTAAATCTAGCAATGAAAGATTATGAAGAAAGTGCCTCCTTACAGATTGGTTATTATTTTCAAGGAATAAAATAATCATAATAACTATAAAGTAGAGAAACCAGGTAATACCTTTACTAGGTTATCCAAATTAACAGTACTCAAGAAAGACCCAAGGTCACTCGTATACTGCTCAGTATATATATGTGCTAAATGAATCAATAGTTTCCCTTTAAGCACCAATAGGTTATTCAGAATATCCTGTTTGCACTTGGACAAACCAAGTTCTATTGATCTCTCGTGGCTTCCCCATTTCAGTTGGTTTTGGATGATGGAAAACTCTCCCAGGTAGTAACCATCTCTGGGTTTTATTCACAGAATCCTGAGTTAACCTGCTTCTTCCAGTCACCAAGAACACCTTTCCTGAGTAGACTATAATCTGAGGAGAATCACAAGGTCCAAACAGCTGCCCAAATTCAGAAGCAAAGCCTCTGTATCTCACAAGCTGTAGAAATATCAACATCGTCACCATCACAACCTTGCTTGTGTGATAAGCACTTCATAAGCATTGTCTGATTTAACATTAAATTGAGTAATTTGCTATAACTTGAATAGCCCATTTTAGAACATTTAAAAATAGGTTTGCATCCTAAACTTGTAACCCTTTGATTCTCTGTTTGCATATATCTTTATGCATGAATATATATTTTTTAAAGTTAGAGTTAAAGAAACGTTAATGATATTTTAGATTAAACATATTTGAAATTTTACATGCAAGTTACTACATCTTTCTACCTTCAAACACGTCATTATCTAATATATAGATTGTAACCCATTCCGTGATGATGAAAGTTCCATCCAGATGTTCCTTTGCTGACACCATAATGTTTGGTAATTGGGGCCTAAGAAGCTATTATAATTCAGAACATAGGACCTGGAATGAGAACAGCTGTTTCAAATCCTGGCTCTGTCAAGTTTAACTAAGATTTTAGGAAATGTACTCAACATCTCTGAGTCTTATTTTTCTCTTCACCAGGGATAAAAGGACGGAAGAGTTATAAAACGGCAATTGCACAGGGCTGTTGCTGTAAGGATCAGATCATAGAGGGAATGGATGTTCAAGCTCTTTATAAACTATAAAGGAACAGCCAATCATTGGTATCATTTGGTGATCATTTCAAGGATAATCTCCCAGACCATTCTAGAATCATTTTTATTAAATATCAGAAGAAAGTCATACAAATCCCAAGTAGGTAAAATAACCTTACAAAAATATGTAATGAAAATCCTGGCAGTACAACAAATTTGAACTGCGATGAAAAACCAGAATAAAATGCAACCTTGATATGATGTCTCTTTCCCCCTTTTTTCTATGAAATGTTCTGATTCTGGGAATATATGGTTGTATTTCCTTTTAAAATGTATCAATATTATTATAGCATATCAAAACCTCTGACAAGTTCAAGGAATTCTGCCAGATCTCAAACACTGAATTACAATAGGTTTAAATTTCCCTAGAAATTTAATTGAACTGTTAGTCATAACTTAAAAAGTACTACGTTACATAATAAATAACTGAATATGACTTTAGAGTACTGTATAGCTAGTGTTTTATGATGCTGAGTAACTGTAGCAATCTATATTGATTTTTATAATAAAAGATCATATAAATCTATAAAAATTTGAAGGTGAATATTTATCTGATTACCAACTCAAAAGACAGATTCTAATCATAAAAGCCATGTTGGGGGATGGGGAAGAAAATAAAAGATCAAAAGATTGGTATATATGATGAGATCCATCCAAAATTAGAAGACAAGCCATAGAGTTAAGAAATATTTTCAGGAATTATAAACTAAAAGAATTGATAACCTAAACTACCCACTTTTAATACAAGCTATAATAAACACTTAAACATCAATAAAGCAGCATTAAAATGACATGAATATATTTCAGGGTAAAAGTACAAATAACATATAAACAAATGGAAACATTTCAATCTATTAATCATAAATTTTCAAATTAAAATAATCAATAGCTACTATCATTATGAATAAATCAGCAAGGATTTAAAAATCACATATTTAATACACGTACAGCAGGAGACTTATCTATATAGCCTACTGGTGAGAGTGTAAATTGGTACAGCCTTTCTGGAAAGCAATTTGTCAATACATACTAAAGTCTGTAAAAAGTTCATACCCTTTAGTACCGTAACCTCTCTTCTAGAAATCTATCCTAAGGAACTAATGAAAAAACGACATTTTTGTACAAATATGAAAATCATGACATATTCATTATAGTAAAAACCTATGAACAACCTAAAAGTCTAATGTTTAGAAAGTGATTAAACATATTTTAGTAAGGCTATAAAACATGTGATGTAATTACAGATTTTTAAACAGCATTTAATGGCATGGGGTAATGCTTATGATAGGCAGTTAAGTAAAAAAAAAAATGTAAATCTGTGAAGTCTATTTAAACTTAATATAACATGCATAAATATTTAATTTAGACTTACCATAAACACATTAATTTTAGAAACTGCTAGAAAGTATATCAAAGTGATAATAATTTTCTGTATTAAGGTAATTTTTGTTATCTGTTCTAGTTTTCCTGCGTGTTCTGAATTCTTTACAATGAGATTGTATTAAAAAAAATAAAGATATGGTGAATTATAAGTACATAGATATCAATATATTTCAATCACATTTTCAAAGTGAGGTTAAATTTATAGATCTAAATATTTATATTTTTCAAATGCAAGTCATCAAACTCATAAAGATTATATATATGTACTTGAGATGATTTTGTACATAAGTACAAAAAACATGCACTATGTACATTCAATATCCACTGTTTGCCAACAAATAACTCTTTATAGCAACATGATTTTTTTTTTTTTTTCCTGCTTGATAGCATATTCCGTGACATTGTTTGATGACTATTTGACAATCTCACTTTTTTCCCTTCAAACACTGATTTCTATGGAGGCAGGAGCGGCGACTGGACTAGGCGTTGATTCAAACCTCCCTCGGCCATTTTTCTGCACTTACAAACGGTAAAAAGAATGTTGCCGATTTTCAAGCAGCATAGCAATTGTGTTCTCATCAGTACATTTCAAATAAATGCATCTCGTGTCATAGAATATAGAATTACAAGAAATCTAATAAAGGGCTTAGTCAATTTATTTTAGACTTGAGAAAAAACAAGAATAAAAGAAGTTTTCCCTTACCATTAATAAAAAAAAATAAAAAATAAATCCAGGAATCCTAATACAATCGCTCTCACGGATTATTTTCACTGCAGTTTTAATCACGTAGCCATCTTCAACTTTGTTATCTTTTTTATAACCACATTTGAAATGACTTTAAAACAGTACTGATGGATATTTTACCTCACATACATGTGCACGTGTGCATGTATGTGTGTTTGTGTGTGTGCGCGTGCGCGTGTGTGCCTGCTGGGGAGGGTGGGGACGTTGTGGGACAAAGAACCACTTCCGTTGAGTCCACACCTTAGAGAGGAAGATATAACTAGAAGTAATGGGTGTGAGTAAGCCTAGAAGGGTTTTATTTAAAATGCAAACCTGAAGTTGGGTTTAGGTAGAGTAAGGAAACCCTGGTGGCGTAGTATTTAAGTGCTACGGCTAACCAAAACGTCAGCAGTTTGAATCCACCAGCAGCTCCTTGGAAACTCTACGGGGCAGTTCCACTCTGTCCTATAGGGTCGCTATGAGTCGAAATGACTCCACGGCAATGAGTTTGTTTTTTTGTTTTTTTTTTTTGGTTAGGCAGAGTAAGAACTTAAACTTCTTTACTTTCCGATTTTGTTCTTTAAACAACTATGAGCCAACCATAAGAGGAAATGAGATGAGCTATAAATGGAACAACTGTACACATGTTTAGTAAGCTATTTACCCCAAGATTTCTTTCTCTTCCTTTGATTAAATTGTCTCCCTGCCCTGCAAGAAGTGGAATGAAGGCCCAGTAAGAAGCTTTTACAATTCAGTCTTTGATGTTTTCCTTTCTTAATAGAGCAATCTAATGCAAGAACTAATGGAACAGCCAGAAATCTTACTATAGAACAAAATAGAACCCTTGGTGCTAAACTTTCCTTGATCTGTTTTTTCACTGAAGGATTTTTGTGTAGTACCCAAGTATTCACTTCCTATTGTCATATGAAATAATAACTTTAAAAAACTGCCCTCAAAAAAACTGAGTTGGAGTGCAAGAAGAGCTAAAAAGGTAGTAAAGGAGAGAGCAAGTGTAAGTAATTCATGTGTTCATGTACTTATGAGGAGGAGAATTATCCCAAATACCTGATATATATTGTAGGCAAATGTATAGTTGAATCTAAAAACTGTAAACAAGCAAAGTAATTATAAATTTAAATGGTGGATATAATTTATAAAATCAACAAGGACTGTAAAATTGTTTTCACTTTAAAATGATTAAACATTCTATGATGATTTAGATAATGTAACTGTAAATGAGGGTTTTGGATTTATCTAATCCATAAACACCAATAAAGCAGCATTAAAATGACATGAATGTATTTCAGAGTAAAAGTACAAATAACATATAAACAAATGGAAATATTTCAATCTATTAATCATAAATTTTCAAATTAAAATAAGCAATAGCTACTATCATTTATGGATAAATCAGTAAAGATTTAAAAATCAGATATTTAATACATGTACAGCAGGAGACTTATCTATATAGCCTACTGGTGAGAGTGTAAATTGGTATTTATTTTAGAAACATGATTATTTTAGAAACAATTATTGCAAAAAAATCTTTTGCAAATAAATTAGAAAATATTTATAGAAATCCAGAAATTTCCAAATTATGTTTGCATACACAGAGAAGTCAAGCATTTTCTATAGGAAATGATACTCCCTGTCCTTTTCCTCATAGGAAAATGAGGTGTTTTGAAATGTAAAAGTATGATGGAATATGAAAATTAGTGGTTTCTGTGTTACGTGGATTTCAACATAAGTGCTTTTGCACCTTACAGCAGAGTGGCTGTTGTTGAGCTCTAATGATATGCTGCTCAGTGTCATGTGCTGTCAAAATGATCTGAACAATTTTTTCCACAATGTAATGGATTCCATTGTTCTTATTGTTAGGTGCCATTGAGTCAGTTCCAACTCATAGGAACCCTAGGTACAAAAAGAACAAAACACTGGCAGGGCTAGCAATCTTTTGTTCTATTGTACGCGGGGTCACCAAGAGTAGGGGGCTGACTTGGGACAGCTAACAACAACAAGAAATTTTCTAATCCTTGTTGCTGGAAGACACTGGAGGTTTATTTTCTACCTGTCGCCTTTCTTCAAGCTTAGCAAAGAGCTTGGCATATCTGAGTTAACTGACTAAAAAGACAGGTAGAAATCACAGGGACACTTCTCTGACTACAGAAATTCCATAGTTATGTAGTCACATAGACATTCTCTTGTCTCTCTCCCCTCTCTTCCTACCTGGTCCCATAAATTTGTGAAGCATTATGAGGGCAGAACTTTACAGCAACTTTTCCTATGGCACAGGCAGACCATCTATGCCAGGCCTACACTGTGGGATAATGGCAGTTTAGGTATTGCGTGTACTTGACTAATTCTCTGCATATAAGTTTCCTTCCCAATATACCTATTATATATCTGCACCACGTAGTACCTGTAATAACTGTCTGTGACCCATTGTATGAGAACCCGAAAAACTGAAACTTGGCTTAAAGCAGCAAATAAAGCATGGTCGTACCACCCCAGACAGGAAACCCAGGTGGCCTATATAATAGAGAAATGACTTTTCCTCCCTTTGTACCTAGTAAATAAAATCATCTTTGATGGCAAAATAATTTAGAAATGCAATTTACTACATAAAATTAAGTGACCAATAAGTATATGTTGAATTGATTTTATCATTTGTCTTTCTTCCCTGTGATATATATTTTTTCCCCTACATCCTTTCTGGATTTAACATTTTCAACTTTGTACTGCTAAATGCTCTAAATATTCAGTTTTCTGTAAAACTCTTTGATCTTTTTGAGAAAAGATGCTGTTAAAATTTGATGAATAATTAACAGGAATTGGACAGCAATCAGTCAGTTAATCAGCAAGTATATGCCCAGTGGATTATACTGTGCAAAGCGTGAAGTGAGATAAAGAATCCTAAGATACAGTCTTAGGCCTTCAGGGGTTTACAGCCCATTGAAGAGATAACTCATATAATCTGAAGTGGGTATCACACGTTTGAATATTTACCTATTTAATGATCAAAATAAGAAGTATGAGACTGAAGTACAAAATACAGTACTACTAAATTCAGTATCATTAAAAATTTAATTGTAAATACTGTAGTATGTACTTATATGAATAATCTACAACACTGATGCTTAGTTATGATTTCTGAACTATTGTCAACATCAAAATATCTACTTATATTTAGCATATAGTATTTTTAAAAAATCATCTGTAATAACTCTGGTAAAGTACGAGAGGAGGCTAATTTTGGTTCCAAAATGATACAAGGTGTTGTGTACATTCTAGTTTTTAGAAATAGCATATATATATTTTTTTAATCACAAAGCTCAGTGAATTTAATTGAACTTTCACAAAGCAATTCTTTTTATTGAACAAAATTGGATTTACCATTCAGAAGGCGAATGCCATATAAAATGCTACTGCTTTCAAAACAAGACATTTACAAATAGGCAATAAGTAAAAGGGTCCATAACATGGGCCAGAAATGCTGTTTAAACTTTCTGATAGGTGTTTTAAAATCAATTGAGATCAGTGTATGATGAATTATATGGCTGCCTTAGACAGTCTGTGCTATTCAAAGACCTGAGAAGATAGAAAACATCTCAAGCATTTATATTCTCAACAACAAAGTAGAAAGATAGTGAACATCAATGTGAAGGAAACTCTGTCAATAAAGAAGCTCAAAGACACACATTTTTCTTTCTTTCATATTTTCATTCCCCTTCCCAATATCATAATCACTGGGTTTGATCATAATTAGGTCATTATCTAATAAAAGCAATTGACCTAAAAGTATGAATGACCAATGTTTTTAAGTACCTTGTGGATATCCATGTGTATCTCTCTCTCTATATCGCTATCTATATAATCTACATCTATAGAAAGAAATCATATCTATTGGAATTCAGGAGCGCAGGAGGCTTCCAATAATTTATTCTAAACTCAGGGCATCCTTTCCCCCCTTCCATTCTGTCCCACAGTAAGAAAAATCTCATAACATCAGAATTATTTAGCACTTTTCTCCCCTTATTTATTTCTGGTTAGTAACTTTGTAGGGTATAGGGATTCCCTCTGGAAATGTCAGCAGATTAACAAGGGAATATACAGGCTTCTGTACATTCATATGGATGGAACTAACATGACCATGTTGAACTATTCCTGCAGGGTTGCTTTGATGCAGTGTGTCTGTTTAGAACATAGAAACACAGAAATAGTAAGATCGTAGCATGTAACACGTGCAGACAAATGAACCTTATTAAAGCGGTATTTTCTATGGTGTGACATTATCTTACTTTTACTCCCTCTGGGTAGCATAATCCATATTTTTAAATACTATCAATATTTAATTTAGTATTTTTATGATAACAAGTACCTACTTATTATAAAAATAGGAAAATACAGAATGAATTTTTCAAAATAAAATTTCCCACAACCCGGAGAAAACTGTTTATGTCACCATGAGTTGGAATCCACTTGACAGCGACTAACAACAACATAGTTTCTGACAAATTTATATATATTCATGTACCTGTTTTTGTGTGTCCGTGAACATATACATACATACTTACACACAGTGTATCTTTATTCCGAAATTGAAATCATATTATTTTATGATATATATTCAGTTTAGAGTGCTTTTTTTTTTTTCTTTCCTTATATTTATTTGTACTTTTTTTCAAGGACACATGATTTTGCATCATCACTCGTCTGGCATTTTGTTGTACTGTGGTGCCTTGCTTGTTGCTATGATACTGGGAACTCCATCACCGGTATTTCAAATACCAGTGAAGCCACCCATGGTGAACAGGTTTCAGTCAAGCTTCTAGACTAAGACAGACTGTAAAGAAAGGTCTGGTAATTTACTTCTGAATATTAGTCAATGAAAACCCAATGGATCGCAACAGAATATTCTTAGGTATAGTGATGGGAGATGACCTCTCCCCTGCTGCCCAAGGTTAGAAGGCACACAAACTACAGAGTGGCCACAAAAATGGACTCAGGCATACCAATGATCCTATAGATAGTGCAGGACCAGGCTGCATTTCATTGTTTTTACATGGGGTGGCCATGAGTCAGAGCCAGCTCAATGTCAACCAACAACGAAATATTTTCTGCAAGTGAGAGTTCCATAATCTGTTTTCCATTCGTATTGATCATGTCTGTTTTTATTGATCATCTCTTTTTCATTTCCTCATACTTTGAATTTTTTAAAAAATTCCTCCATATCATTCATTTCATTTCCCCAACCTGTTAATGCTTTTCTTTATCATCAATTAGACATTTTCATTCTACTATTGCTATTTTAGTTTCCTTGCAATAGCTCAGTGTCTTATTCAGGTCCCTTTTCATCTCTACTTCTATTTTTATTTTCAGCTGTTTTCCTTTTGTCATCCAATGTTCTTCTCATATGACTTTCACTTCCTAAGTCTCTGAAGCTATGTGATCTTATGTAGTATTGATACATTTTCTACAATCTTCTGGTTTCTGTAGTAAATAATTTCTGGCGGTGTGATTTTCCTTTGAACCATCAGGATTCCCATTTCTCTCTTTCTGTGTGTGTATATGTGTCTGTTTATAAGTGATCATTGTCATGTTTTATCTTTACCTGCTCCCAAAACAGAATGTTACCAATAATAGGACATTCCCAAGATAACATGGGAAAGTAAATAAGAAAGAACTTAGCCTAATTTATAGTGCATTAGAAAATTTTATTGGTTTTTATGATATTTCAGTTATGATATTTCATAATTTCTTTCCATTTCATTCTGTCTCCCATAACCATAACAAATCATACCCCTTACCCAAAGGCAAAGCTATTACTAGAAGGAAAAATCAAACCAATCGATGAGACCTTTATTACCAAATGAAGGGTTTCACCAGTAATTTTATATTCTTCTTGTTGGCTCTTGATGTACACAGTCACTTCTCACCCTAAGACTGGAGTACTCCCAAAATCTTGGTATACAAAGAATCACTTGGACCTTCCCTCAAGTTTAATTATTTTTCATACTTGATAATGTTTGGAGTTTCTTTTTAAAGAGAAATTTTAGTGAGACTCTGAGACCGACTAGGTCAGAGGCTGCTAACCAAATGCTATTTTGACTTAGAAGATCTTATGTAAAAAAAAAAAAAAAAAAAAAATTAGACTATATTTTTCATTAAGGATGCACTCAAGCTGAAGTCTATTGATATGTCTAGACTTGTGAATAAAAAACAATTTTTGAAGATTACTGAATATAAATTATAGAAACAGACCATAGTTATTTGCCAGGCAATATGCATATACTATACACACGCATGTACATATGGTATCCCTGGGTAGTGCAAATGGTTAGTGTGCACAACTGCCAGCCAAAAGGTGGAAGGTTCATCTCCACCCAGAGGTGCCATGGAAGAAAGGCCTGGCAATATACTTTTGAAAAATCAGCCATTGAAAACCCTGTGGATCACAGTTCTACTCTGACACACATAAGATCACCATGAGTCAGAGCAGCTTTTTTTTTTTTATATACACATGCACACACACACACACACGTGTGTCCCTCGGTGGTATAAATGGTTTGTACTCAACCACTAACTTAAATGTCGGCAGTTTCACTCCACCCAGCAACGTCATGGGCAGAAAGGCCTGGTGATCTGCTTCTGTAAGATTACAGACAAGAAAATTCTATGGAGACGTTCTACCGTAGAACATAGGGGGTCACCACGAGCCTGTGGTGGTTAACAGCTATGGCTGTAAACCAAAAGGTTTGCAGTTGGAATCCACTAGCCACTCCTTGGAAACCCTTTGAGGTAGATCTACTCTGTCCTTTAGGTCCGCTATGAGTTGGCATCAACTCAACAGCAGCAGGCTTTTGTTTTTATATATAGTGTGTATTTAATAAATATCATTTCTGGTACTTTAAATACCTGAAATGACAACTGTTCGCCTTTATTTTCTGCATGCTCCATTTTGTATGACTTATTCTCTGTGCCAATGAGGTACATAGGTGGAGGATTTAAACTCCTGTGTGTGTGTTACTGGCAGAGTGAGATTGTGATTGAGTTTGAATTGAAAATGGGGACAGCATCTAGACAACCAAAAAGAGCATAGGCATTTGGGGTCAATGAGACCTGGGTTGGTATCTCGGCACTTTGGTGAATTAACTAAGTGATCGTTTCTCGGAGTTTCTTATCCAGAAAAATATTGCAAAACTTTTTGGAAAGATTAAGTGAGAAGATGCTCTGCTTGTATTAGCCCTTCCTGTGCTCCCTTCGGTCTAAGTGTGAATATCCCGGTATCTGCCGCATAACAAAGCCAATTATTCTCTCTGACTAGAGCCTCTCAGAGAGTATTCCTGCTGAAATATTTCATGATGATTGTCATGCAGATTTAACAAATAGGTAACAAAACAACATTAAAGGCAAGGACATATATTCTTTCAGGAAACATTTTACTCTGTAAATGCTACGTTAGAGCCCTTGGTAATATGGAATTGAACAATAATTGTTATTCGCTTGAAACAATATTGGCTATTGACCATCTACAGTGTGTAAACCCTGTTCTGAACAATGCAAAAAGCACAGATATGCTTTCCTCAAAATTCTAACTTCACTAATATATCTACTCAACAAATATTGAATGCCTGCTGTGTTTAAAAATTGTGTCAGTTTCTGGTGCTGTGTTAGAAGCATATAGACTTTCTAGTTTAATCTTTGTTCAAAATAGCTTAACATACAGTTTACATGAATTTACATGTCAGTAACAGAACTTAGCTTCATAAAGTAATGCATAAAGTAAAATAGTTAAGCTACATTGTAACTTTGCCATGTTCTTGCTGTAGTGGGAAGCTGGGTAACTCAGCCGTTGTGCGCATCATGCCTTAAAAGTGACTATGTGACTAGGAGAATTAGGATATAAGAACATTAGCAATGTTGGGAATCTATTGTTGATGTTTTATGCCATCAAGTCAATTCTAACTCATAGCAACCGCATAGGACAGAGTAGAGCTGCCCCATAGAGTTTCCTAGGCTGAAATTTTTACAAGAGCAACCCTCCAGGACTTTTGTCCTACAGAGTTCCTTGTGGCTTTGAAACACCAACGTTTTAGTTAGCCATTAAGCCAAGAACCATTGCATCACCAGGGTTCCTTGTTGGCAATTTAGAGTGTATTAATTTCCAGTGTGAATCTATAAGGTTCTCTTGTACTGTAGTCTTGGACAAGACAATTAACCCAAGTCTTAATATTAAAAAAAAAGAGTTAGTCCAATGATACCTTTCTTACCAAACTCACCATTTTTACCTTGGGATAGAAACGATTCCAGAGATCGCATGACATAATTTTGCAAGACCAGAAACTTATTCATTGCAAATAACTTTTTCAACAACATAAATGATGACTATACATCCGGACCATATCAGATGGAATTCTCAGGAATCAAATTGACTACATCTGTGGAAAGAGACTATGGAAAAGATCAATATCACCAGTTAGAACAAGGCCAGGGTACAACTGCTGAAGAGACCATCAATTGCTCATATGCAAGTTCAAGCTGAAGCTGAAGAAAATTTAAAAAAGTCCACGAGAGCCAAAGTATGACCTTGAGTATGTTCAACCTGAAATTAGAGATCATCTCAAGGACAGATTTGAAGTATTGAAATATTAATGACTGAAGACCAGATGAGATGCGGGATGACACCAAGGATATCATAAAAAAGGAAACAATAGGTCATTGAAAAGATAAGAAAAAAAACAAAATAGATGTCAGAAGAGACTTTGAAATTTGCTCTTGAACATAAAGTAGCTAAAGAGAATGGAAAGAATGCTAAAACAAAAGAGCTGAACATAAGATTTCAAAGGGTGGTAAGTGAAGACAAAGTAAAGTATAATGAAATGTGCAAAGACCTAGAGATAGAAAACCAAGAGGAAAGAACATGTTTGGAATTTCTCAAGCTGAAAGAGGTGCAGAAAAAAACTCCAACCTTGAGTTCCAATACTGAAGGATTATATGGGAAGAATATTGAACAACACAGAAGCATCAAAAGAAGATGGAAGAAATATACAGAGTCACTGTATATAAAAAAACAAACTGTTGTTCAAACATTTCAGGAGGTAGCATGTGATTAAGAATCAGTGGTACTGAAAAATGAAATCCAAGCTATACTGAAGGCATTGGCAAAAAACGAGGTTCCAGGAATGGACAGAATATCAACTGAGATGTTTCAACAAATGGATGCAAGGCAGGAAGCACTCGCTTGTCTATGCCAAGAAATTTGGAAGACTGCTACCTCACCAACTGATTGGAAGACATCCATATTCATGCTCATTCCAAAGAAAGGTGATCGAACAGAATACAAAAATTATTAAACAATATCATTAATATCACACACAAGTAAAATCTTGCTGAAGATCATTCAAAAGTGACTACAGCAATATATCAACACAGAACTGCCAGAAATTCAAGGCAGATTCAGAAGAGGATGTGGAATGAGAGATATCATTGCTGACATCAGATGGATACTTGCTGAAAGCAAAGAATACCAAAAAGATGTTTACCCGTGTTTTATTGACTATCCAAAGACATTCAACTGTGTGGATGATAACAAATTATGGATACCATTGGGAAGAATGGGAATTCAAGAACACTTAATTGTGCTCATGCAGAGCTTGTACATAGACCAGGAGGCAATCTTTCAAACAGAACAAGGGAATACTGCATGGTTTAAAATTGGAAAAAGTGTTGCGGTTCAACCCTTTGACCGTACTTATCCAATCTGTATGCTGAGCAAACAACCCAAGAAGGTGGGCTATAAGAAAAAGAATGCAGAGTCAAGACTTGAGGAAGACTCATTAACAGCCTGTGATATGCAGATGATACAACCTTGCTTGCTGAAAGTGAAGAGGACTTGAAGCACTTGCTAATGAAGATCACTTACTTGAAGCACTTACTAATGAAGATCAAAGACTACAGCCTTCAGTATGGATTACATCTCAACATAAAGAAAACAAAAGTCCTCACGACTGGACCAATAAGCAACATCATGATAAATGGAGAAAATATTGAAGTTGTCAAGGATTTCATTTTACTTGGATCTACAGCCAATGCCATGGAAGCAGCAGTCAAGAAATAAAACGACATATTGCATTGGACAAATCTGCTGCAAAAGACCTCTTTTAAGTGTTGAAAGGCAAAGATGTAACTTTTAGGATTAAGGTGTGCCTGACCCAAGCCATGGTATTTTTAATTGCCTAATATGTACGCAAAAGTTGGACAATGAATAAAGAAGAACGAAGAAGAATTGACGCATCTGAATTACAGTGTTGGTGAAGAATATTGAATATACCACAGACAGCCAGAAATCTGTCTTGTAAGAAGTACATCCAGAATGCTCCTTAGAAGTGAGGGTGCTAAGACTTATCTCACATACATTGGGCATGTTATCAGAAGGGAAAAGCCCCTGGAGAAGGACCTCATGCTTGGAAAAAGAAAGGGTCAGTGAAAAAGTGGAAGCTCCTCAACAAGGTGGATTGATAAGATGGCTGTACTAATGGGCTGAAACATGGCAATTACTGTGAGGCTGGCACAGGGCCAGTTGATGTTTTGTTCTGCTGTACTTTTGGGTCACTGTAAGTTGGAACCAACTCAATGGCACCTAACAACAACAAAAACAATCTCACTGAAGTGCTGAGAAAATTAAATAATGTCTTTTGAAGTATTTTACAAAATGTAAACATACTATAGAAATCGTATTGTTACCATATGAGAGCAACTCTTAAGTATTCTAAGGGTATACTAGTTTTCAACAAATATTCTTTAAAAAATTGCTTCTTATGTGAATATTTTGTTAATGTCCATACATTAAAAAATGCCATGTGTTTTTTTTTTGTTTGTTTTAATTATCCTGGAGAAAATGCTCAAAATGAGCTGAGCCCCTAAATGAATATGTGCCTATCAACATCTTTTATGTGGATGAATTAGGCCTTACCTTTAATTAGAAAGAGTTGTTGCCAGGTTTAAGTACTCAAAAAATTATAAAAAAAAATATCTGGAATATGTCAGTAAATAGGTCTACTCAAAATCCAGACTATGTGTTTTCCACAGAACACAGTGAATTTTTTGTCATATGAAATATTTTCTGCAAGCTCTTTTAATAATGAAGTTGAAAGAAAGAAAGGAAGGGAGGGAGGGAAAGTGGGAGAGAGATAGAGAATGAAATAAAGAAAAAGAGAAAGGAAAAAAGAGAGAATGAACTGAAGAAAGAGAGAGAGAGAAAGGAAGAAAAAGAAAGAAACTGATGGAATTTTTTTGAGAACTGGGCATATATACAAAAGTTTATGTTAGTCTGCCCACGAACACACATCAAAGTTCTTTATTTTTATTTACTACCCTTTGTTTGTAAATTTACTTTTATCCGTTGTAAATAAAGTCCTATATAATTCACTTTGAGTCATTTCGGCCCCTCCCTTTCCTTATATTATTTTTTTTCTATACTACTTCAACCACAGCAAAGTCATTTTTAAACTAGGAAAGACTGTTACAAGCAATATCTTCCTTGATCATAACAATTTGATGCGGACTCATTCCCTGTGCAGATCTAAAGGGGAAAGTAAATTGGAATTTTTCAATTGGTGATACAGCTGTGTTGCTGCTACCCTGGAGACCTGTTTTCGAAGGCAGCCAAGAGATTTAGGTCCACATACCAATTCGATTAAGAGGGTCCATTTTAGGAGACTTGTTGACTCTCAAAAGAGAATTGGCTACTGAATGTAATGGGCCCACCTGTGAAATAGTCAATACCTCCTTGTAGTATTAAGTGAGATTTTAGTTCGACAGAAACAACATGACATGTGAATGCTTAACATTGCTTTTTGCTTTTTGTTTTTTTCCAGTCGTCTCAAACATAATTTAATTCATTTGGGCAAATGTAATAACACTAGGTTTTTTAGGTTAATAACACTACTATTTATATAAAAACACAGTTAGGAAAGAACGTAAATAGAGGCCTATAAAATTTTGGGAAATTGATTGTGGAACTGAGACTGTGTTGAAAAACCAAACCATACCAAGATGAGTAATTATTTATATGAGATGAACAAATAGAATTTTTAAAACTACTTTCTGTGCAATCTGTATAATTTGTGCCTTTTCTGTTATTCATCTTAAGGGAAATCCTGAAGAAGCAAATACATTGTTAAACTACTTTGTAGAAAAACAATACTTTAGTACAATTGTTTCCAAAGCAACAAAAGATACCACCAATGTGAAAATGTAACAAAATGTATATTTCTCTTCCTTGATGTGGATTTCCCTGTTCTATTTCTGAATTATTTAAAATGCATTCTTCAGAGACGTCAAGAGAAAAAGCTGGTCCTGCCCCCTCCCTAATTCTTTTCCTGAAGCAAAACCCAAACCCACTGCCTTCGAGTCGATTCCGACTCATAGAGACCCTATAGGACGGAGTAGAACTGCCCAATAGAGTTTCCAAGGAGCGCCTGGTGGATTCGAACTGCTGACCTCTTGGCTAGCAGCTGAAGCACTTAACTACTACCCCACCAGTTTAGGTTAACTGGCAGTACAATTCTGAGCTATGTTGCTACTGCCTTTATCATAGGTAAAATTTTTGGGACATTTTGCACTTGCTTGGAGATTTTCTATTAAATTGTCCATTATATTTATATTACCAAAGTTCAATTGTTTATAAATTTCTACAATCATATTTGTATAGCAGGAATTAAAGTACAATCGAAAAGACTGTTTTGTTAACTTGTTCTCTCCAGCTAACTAGCATAGGTAATACAGACTACAAAAGGGATTTGCTTGCATTACATGGAATAAGTTTATAAAGTTTAAAGAGATAGCTCCCAAATTTATTTTCCCCACCCTTTGTGTGACCTTTCCTTAAAAAATCAGACTAATATAGAATATTTGTCAAACATAAATCACCAGATTAATATAGAATATATTTTGTAAATTCAGACATCTGAGTGAGGCAATGAGTAACAGATAAATTCCTTAGAAAACTGATTGGAACTGTAGTCCAAAGCAACGAACCTACATAGTCAAATCCTCAAGCAGAAGAGAATTCTACTCAAGTTACTTAGAACAGTGATTACAACTCACCACATCACATGCTCAGTTACTTAGTGCCTTAGAGAGGCACTAAAGCTCTATAGTTTCCAAACGTTTTTAAGAGAAATTGTGCAATCGTGGACATTTCCAAAAACAGGTATGTGTTTGTTATACGTGTAAGCTATACATAGGTTTTAAATATGTATAAAATCAAACCCTAATTCATTGCTGTCGAGTTGATTCTGACTCATAGCGACCCTATAGGACAGAGTAGAACTGCTCCATAGTGTTTCCAAGGAGTGACTGGTGGATTCGAATCGCTGACCTTTTGGTTAGCCACCATAACTCACAGTAGCTCTTAACTAGGGCACCACCAGGGCTCCTTAAATAAGTATGCAAGTTATAAAATACGAAAAATGCAATGACCACCTTGAAATTACCAGATAACCTCAGAGCTAGAATAGTAATTAAGAGTATCCTGTGTTTCTCCTCTATCCCATTCAGGTCTTTTCTTTTCAAAAGTAACAAATATCCTTAATATTGTGATTGCCAGCACTTTTTATTTTTAAATGTTTTATCATTTATGTATCTATAAACATCATAACATTTTATTTTGCTTGCTTATAAGCTCTATAAAAAATTATATCACTTACCTTGGACTTTTTGGATGTGCATCAATCATAAATAGCATGTTTCTGGGATTATCCGTTTTGATTAGTGCATTAATATTTTGTCTTTTTTCGTTGCTGTATAATATTACATTGTGCGACTATTGCAGATTATACATATTCATTTAATCCTCAATAAAAGCCCACTGCAAAGTAATATTAATGTGCTAGGGGACGGTAGATTATTTAAAATTTTTTTTGCTCCAATAAACAATGTAACTGAATGTTCTTGAACAAAGCCTGTTGTTAAAGTCTTTGAACCTGTAAAGTTGAATTGTATTGAACTTCCATTTTAAGCAATATGGCAAAATAGGCTATTCAGAGAATTGTTCCCACCAAAACCAATTTAAAATAGTGAACAAAAATGTATTTCTAATTATTCTTAAGAGCATTAAAGAACTGACAAGATCGTGAGGAAATACCAGGCTAATGCATATTATGCATGCAAAAGCTGGGCAATGAAAAAAGAAGACAAAAGAATAATTGATACAATTGATTGTGATGTCGGCAAGAACTACTGAATATACCATGGACTGCCAAAGGAACGAACAAATCAGTCTTAGAAGAAATACAACCAGAATATTCCTTAAAATGAGGATGGCCAGACTTCACCTTACTTTGGACATGTCATCAGGAAAGATCAGTCACTAGACTAGGACATCGTGTTTGGTAAGTAGAGGGTCAGTGAAAATGAGAAAAAAAAAAAAAAAAAAACCCTCAATGAGATGGAATTACACAATAGCCTCAACAGTGGATTCAAACATTTCAAAGGTCACAGAGATAGCGTTGAACCGAGCAACTTTTTGTACTGTTATGAACAAGGTTGCCATGAGTCAGAGCTGACTCAGCAGCAGCAAATAATAATCAGCCAAAGAGCTAAGAACAAGCTGAAAATCAGAGAGGAAGACGATTACTGAAAACATTTATACACAGTCCAGTTGTTAATCCAAAATAAAAACTCTTAAATTTTGATTCTTATATTTGGATGTTCTGAAGCATGAGAGACAGAAATTAAAATCAAGAAATTTTGCAAAGTGGGGGTAATGATACTAGACACTTTCTATATTAAGTTGACTCCCTGCAAGGTTATACCATCATGATGAGTGTGACACAGATACAAATATACCCTCTGCAACACAGTTCCAAAAGAAGAGTAATATTTTTTTTCCCCCTTTGGTGATAAACAAAGCAGCATGTAAAAAGGGAAATTTTTCTTGAGAAGTTATGATGAGGCAGCTACTGTATGGATTTGCAACCCAAACCTCAGACCTGGAAGTGAAATAGTCTTACGAAGGTAGTAATCACAAAAAGTCATCTTCTCACAGCCTCAAATAATGTGTCAAGTGCATTGAGAAGGCAATCAGAAATAACCAAACACCATAGGAAAAAGTGTACGAGGAGCAAGAAAAAACAAAATAACTGATAGCAGAGACATACCCCCAGAGAATTCAGACAGATATTCACACATACACACACACACACACACACGCACACACAGACTGCTTACAGTGCTAAAAGAAAAAAAAAAGGAGAATTTTGAAAATATCTCCAGGAACATGGAAACAAAACAGATTTAAAATAATCAAAAAGAACTTCTGAGAATAACAGCTTAAGAAAAACTTAATAAAAAGCAAAAAATTCAGTGGATGAGTTAAGCAGTTGATGTATATTCAACTCAGGTGAGGACAGAATTAGAAAACTGAAAGATACTTAAGAAAAAAAATCAACACGCAATACAGAATGATAAAAATATAAAGATTATGGAAAAGAGTACAAGATATATAAAGAACACAGTACAGTCCAATGTAAGTTGAAATAACATTTTTGAATAGATTAGATTCTGTAAAATATATTATGAAAATTAGCTTCATCTGTTTAAAAAAATTTGACTGCTAAGAAGTATAATATTACAGAGGTGGCTCCCCTTATATTTCTGTTGGACAGCAGCTCCTTAGAAAGATTGGTTGAATTCTGAAGTCCCAAATTTAAATCCGTTAAAAACAACTTAAAGAGTCAGCTCTAGTAATCAATTTTCATACTTAGATATTACTTCGAAAGTTGGCATTATACTAAGATCTTTATTTATCCATGTTTATCAAAAGAAATTTCCTAAAAGCAAAAAATAAAATAATAAAAGGTCTAACACCCTCCTTCTTTTAATTGTTAACAGTCATTACCTTCAATGATGAATTTATTTGTACAATCTTTGGCTAGCAAAATTGCTAAGCTTTTTTTTTTTTTTGTAATATATGGTAAATAAATTCTTCAATGAAGGAAAGGAGCTTCATTTAGACAATGAGATGATCCATTTGATGCCATTTTAAATTCATGGGAATTTTATTTTTTTCCATATTTCTTTATCTTCTCTTTACCATATAACATTGTGAATTTCAACTAGAAAACAACCCAGATTGTCTACTGAAGGAGAAAATTTGCTGGGATGGGGTTATTTGCATTCTCTTTTTTCTCTTTCAACTTGTCAGACAACTGTGAATTTTTTAAGTCTTCAGGTAGAATTCATTCTCTAAAATGGCTTAAATGTCTCATGATTGTTGGTTCTCATTACTCTCTGGTGTTTCTTGGGATGACTAGATTACTGAAGCATCAAATATACTTCCCTCAAAAATAAAAATAGAAGATTTATGAAGGATTTAGGAACTTGGTAAGATTCCAGGAAACAAAAATATGATAGAAAAAATGAGTAGGGAAAAAAATGGACATAGTGTCACAGGACAGATCAGGGCATACATTTGGACTGGAAATGAATGGTGCAGTTCTGCAATGCCTGCCTGGCCAGTCTCAAAAAGACTAGTATTCTGGTGCAGCTGAAGATCCTGTAATCAAATTCCCAAATGCTTCTCTCTCTCAAGTTGAGTAGGGGCACAAGTCTGTGTGTCTGTCTGGGCCTTTGTGTTTGAACAGTTTGAATGGTATTGATATTCCCAGAGGACCACTTTGATTCTGAGTGCGTTTCTTGCAATTTTCTTTGGTTTTCTCTCTAAATGAGTTACAGTATGAAATGGAAAACCATTTCTTTGACTGTCACTCTAATATATTTTAAGTGTAGAAGCAGATCTTTCCTGTTGTCTTTTTAAAAGCTTGAAAGATTCCCAAAGTTTTAATGGAAACCAATAATTTATATTTACCTTCTTTGGGTTTCTGCCAAACAGGATAATAGAATTGACTTGACTGATAGTACAATGCCTCGTAATTAATTGTGAAACAAATATTATGTGACATCAAAAGAACAGAAAAAATGGGCAACTCAAAAGTTTTAATGGGTAACAAAAAGAGTTATGCCTTCCTATAAGTCTTTTCCCAGTCTCCTTCTCCCATTTCCACTCAAATAATCTCTCTTGATACAAACTAGGGAAAGAAAGTAACTTGAATTGAAGGTATTTTAAGGGATAATCAAATCTTCACTGTATCTTTGATTTATCAAAAAGCAAACTGAATGTTATGAACTTCTATAAATCATGAAATTCCAGCCAACTCTTCCATTACGAATTAGCCACCTTTGTTAGTTTTGTAAACGAAAAAGGATCAGCGTTACATCAGCTTTTCCAGGTTGATTAAAAAAAAGGAAAGTTAAAGAAATAATACCACCATATTTGTTTCATCCATTAAATATTAATGCATGGTATTGCATTCTGCAATATCTTTTAATAAACATTTGTCAAGACTTAGGATTCGTTTACATGTATAGAGTGCATGATTTAAGATTTAGTTTAGGCAGATAAGATATTTGGTTCCAAATGGAGCCAGGATTCTTTTCAGATATTTGTGTCCATTACATCAATAATGCACTAGCTGTTCTAGAAGGCCCTGAAGCTACATATAAATTTCAGGAATATGTGCATATATTCCATAAATATATGGCACAGGAAGGATATTTTTACTAATTTATATATAAAATGCTTTTCAGATTTCTATACAAATTAGACAGTGAGTGTATGTACCACAATATACCTGTAGTTTTAGGAGGGCAGACACTAAAGAGTAGTTTTAAATACAAATTTTCTTTGCTCACCTCTTAAAATAAGAATGGCATTGATACTTTCTGTCCTGTATTAACTTAAAATAGATGTAACAACAATTATATGTTTTACACCAGTAAAGCACTCAAACCTCCTTCTAACTAAAAATCAAATACTGCAATTTCTCAGTGCAGATTCTCCATTACAGACTTAACTGAGATAATGCAATCCCCACCCCCATCACCCTAGAGCAATATGTTCTAACAAAACAACAATTAATGAAGGCAAACTAAAAAAAGAAAAAAGGAGGCTAATCTTTACTCCACTGAATGAATCTTATTGTTCTATTTTTTCTTATAATTCTTTGTGATTGTTAATAAGAAATAATAATAATAAACAAAACCTGTTTCTGTCGAGTCGATTCCAACTCACAGTGACCCTACGATAGATACACTTTTAAAGCAAAAACAGAAGTGATTTTGGACCATTAGATCCAAAAACTTTAAAATGGAGATTTTGGACCATTAGGTCCAAGAGCTTTAAAATGAAAATACCTCTAATACTTTCTCTTCAGTAATTAATCTATTTCCTTTAAGTTCCTAGACTACAAATCCATTACAGGCATATATGTACTGGATAATGCATCCATGAGTATTCCTCAAGTTCATTAGTGTTGTCCAGTTCATGGATTCATAAGAGTAAGAGAAAGAGAAAAAAAAAAAAGAACTGTGTCATTCTGCTAATACACTAAATCATCCAGAACTTATAGATTAAGATTTTTAAAGAACTGTTTTCTAAACCTATGGCTCAGAGAAGATATTTTTGTTAATTCTACAGAATATCTGAACAATATTTACCATGAACCTAGTATACTGACAAAACAGTCATCCCCATCTTCGTAAATGCCAACTTTCTTTATACCCTTAACTTCAAAGACTATTAGCAAGGTCAGCAGTAAGTTTCTGAGAAAAGTTCTTAGCAAGTTAATGGACCCCTTCCTTCAAAATAAAACACAATAAACCTTGAGGGTTTAGAAAACCAGTTCAGAATAACTAAATGTGAAAAGCATTTTAAGTGTGGAAAGAGCCACTCTTCTTACTTTATCCTAAATTAACAACAGCCTGGGATTACACAAGGATAAAACAAATGGTGATTATCTCAACTCGGGGTTGCCCTGAAGCAAGCGCCAGTGTTGCCCACAATTTTGTCTTTCCGTTCTGAAGTAGGAACAAAAGAAACAAGGTTTAAATTATGATCTAAGTTCAAAGTATGAATGAAGTCTCTTTAAACAAGCAGGGGTTTGTTTCTGTGTGGTTACCAAATCCAACTACACCTCTCTCCAGTGTTAGATTGTATTTTCCACAAACATCTAAAATTGTCTCTCTGTTGTCATTTTCAAAACTCCACCTCACAGGGACCCCAGAGTGCCAAAACAGAACTGTGTTCTCTATGGCTTTCCCCGGCTTATTTTTTAGAATGTCACCAAGCCTTCCTTTCAAAGCGCCTCCACAGACTCAAACCTCCAACCTTTCAGTTAGCAGATCAGCATGTTAACTGTACCACCCAGGGACTCCATATGAGGGTGAAAAATAAATAAATAAAGTTTCAGTAGGGTGACCCTATGTATGTCAGAGTAGAACAGTGCTCCATAGTTTTCAATGGCTGATTATTCAGACGTAGATTACCAGGTTTTTCTTCCGGGGTGCCTCTGGATGGACTCAAATTTCCAACCTTTTGGTTAGCAGCTGAGCACATAAACCATTCGCACCACTCAGAGCTTCTGCCTGGTGGTCCTGTTCTCTTTGCTACTATATATTATTACTAAGAAACACATCTCACCCCCTACCTCACCTTATGTGAAATTAAGCAACTTAAAACAACAAAGGTTGTTGTTAGGTGTCACTGAATCTGCTCTGACTCATAGTGCCCCTATGTACAATGAAGCAAAACACTATCCGGTCCTGTACCATTCTCATAATTGTTGCTATATTTGAGCCCATTGTGGCAGCCACTGTGTCATTCCATCTAGTTGAAGGTCTTCCTCTTTTTTGCTGCCAAGCATGATGTCCTTCTCCAGGGACTGGTCCCTCCTGATAACATGTCCAAAGTATGTAAGTAGAAGTATAGCCATCCTCACTTCCAAGGAGCACTCTGGCTAAACAGATGTCAGACTTGTTCATTCTTCTGACAGCCCATGGTATATTCAATATTATTTGCCAACACCGTAATTCAAAGGCATCAATTCTTCTTTGGTCTGCCTTATTCTTTGTCCATTTTTCTCATGCATATGAAGCAATTGAAAATATCATGACTTGGGGTGGGTGCATTAATGTCCTCAAAAGCCAGCTTTGCTTTTTAACACTTTAAAGAGGTCTTTTGCAGCAGATTTACCCAATGCAATGCATCTTTTGTTCTCTTGACTGCTGCTTCCATAGGCATTGATTGCAGATCCAAATAAAATGAAATCCTTGAGAACGTCAGTGTTTTCTCTGTTTATCAGGATGTTGCTTATTGGGCCAGTTGTGAGGGTTTTTGTTTTCTTTTGTTAAGGTGTAATCCATATTGAAAGCTGTAGCCATTTATCTTCATTAGTAAGTGCTTCAAGTCCTCTTTACTTTCAGCAAGCAAGGCTGTGTCATCTGCATATCACAGGTAGAGAGCCAATTTCATCAAAATCAAGTGAAGAAATCATTTTAAAGTATTTTTTAAAACACAAGAATTATGTATGGCAGGAATCAAGCAAAATAGACTTGGTACATCTTGAAGTACTAAATATGAGAAACATGTAGGTTTTACAAAGAGGCATAAATACTCTTGCTTTCAGTTCAGTGATGAGTGAAAGGAGTGTGTTTCTACCATCACAGTTTGAAAGTATACTTTTCTCACTTAAACACAAAACAAAACATAACTTCTGAAATTATGCCAGGCTTCCAAACAAACAAGGATGGCAGAAGGAAAAAATTAAAGACCCGCAACTGTGAAACTCAGAAATGTTAGTAATATCGTTAAATCCTTAACAACATCCTGCGTCAATCAAATTCACCTAATTTATCCTTTCCCGGATGTGGTTTATAACTAGGCTTTTCATTATTAATTGATAAACAGCTTTATGTGCAAAATAATGAAACGCTAAAAAAAAAAAGGGCTTTATCTTGCCAGAATAAATAAATAAAGAACTTAAATCAACCTGAGGGAGAGTCAGGAAGGCCTTCCAAAGGAAAAACTCTCATTGAAGTTAACAGAAATTATGTCCCTATATACAGCTGGGGTTTCGTTCCAGCTGAATCGGTTGCATGAAAGGCGCTGGACAATAATATCACCTTGATGTGCCATCCTTTTAATCAGAGAATTTTTTTTCTTATAAATACTAAGGAATATTAAAATTATTTTCCTTTTTAGGAAAAAATTAAACCATTATTGACCAGCTGCGTATCTATTTTGTTCACACAGTCATAGATTCACTGCTTGCCAGGTTGATATTTCACACACTTCAGTAAGATTGGAAAATGAGGTTAATGTTTTAAGCACTTGAACATTTTGTCATGTGTAAAGTCTAAGGTGGTCTAAGCTCTAAAAGAGAGTTTCTCAAACTGTGAAATACTAAGTCTTGATAATACAATTTTCCGTTTGGATTTTTTTTTTTTTTTGACCATAGGATTCTCTTAGCAATGAGACATGCTTCAGCTAATGTTAAGGAGCTTAACTGTTTTTTTCCAAAGTAATTTTGGATACTTTTGAGAGCCAATTGAAGGTTGTGTACTTTTTCTTAAGATCCTAATATAGTAACCATAACTAAATAATTATTTAAAAGATGTAAAATTATCTTCTGATAGAAATGCCTATTAGACAATATCATATGCAACTTTTAATGGCAGTTACATACCTTGTAAGTAGATATAAAAATATTTTAGCTCCATAACTAATTATTTTAATCTGTAGATTATTTATATAGGCATTATTTTGGGTAAAAGTCCCATGACAATGTGGGTTCTGAATACTGATAAATGCACACATAGATTACTAGATTTTTTAAGAATTAGACTTGGCTACAGGGTTAAGGGTAAAGGGAAAAATTGGATACAGATGGTCCTGATTAAGCAACATTATAAATATGACACAGTCATCCCTCAGTATCCACAGGAGATTGGTTCTAGTACATCCTATACCCAAATCTGTGGATGGTTGAGTCCCTTATACAAAATGGCATAATATTTGCATATAACCTACATACATCTTTCCGTATACTTTAAATCATCTCTAGATTACTTATAATAGCTAATACAATGTAAATGCTATGTTAATAGTTGTTATACTGCATTGTTTAGGGAATAATGACAAGGAAAAAAATGTCTTTTTTTTTTTTAGTATATTTGATCTATGATTGATTGAATCCACAGATGTGAACTCCACAGATACAGAGGGCTGACAGTAATTTCACTCAATAGTACATGTGAAAAATGTTGAAATGGCGAGTGATTTGCTACATGTATTTACCACAGTAAAAAAGAAAAAAAAAAAGGGCAAAATAGATTTGTCTAAACAAAATGGAAGTTTATTTCTCACATAAAAATCCAGGTAGGAAGTCTATAGCTGAAATTGTAGCTCCAATATCAATGACATGCACTCCTTCTTTAGTATCGCTACATCATCTTCAAAGGCAGCTCTTTCCTTGCGGTCTATGATAACCACTTCAGTTCCAACTATCACATATGCCTTCTAAACAAGAAAAAATGTTCTTTGTTTGAAGACATTACCAGAATCTGTACACATTACATATCCTTACATTCTGTTTTCAGAACGTGGTCTCATGATTTTGCCTTCATGCAAAGGAGACTGAGAAATAGAATCCATATTCTACCACTTAAAATTCTGATAGTGTCTGTATCCATAGAAGAAGAGGAATATGGATAGTGGGAGGAATATGGATTTTGGGGAGCACAATAGTTACTATACCCTTGCTGTGGGAAAAAGCCCAATTTCCCATTGCCAGAAGGCTCTCAATCATGATAACTGCACATTTTCAGGTAATTTGTAGTTATTATTATGACAGAACTATTTTCAAAAGTAATCACAGTTTTCAAAATCATTATCATGGCTTCCTGCTGATCGCAGCTCATCGGTATCTGCTGTGTAAAAGAAGTTCTGACACAACCTTCTGTTGCTGATATGTACTGGAATAATTTACAACTAGCCATATTGATGACAGGTTGATGAAGATACTTCCAAGGACAGGCAGCCTTGTCCATAAGAGAATTAGGAAGCACAAAGTAAAATGGAGGATGAGCTAAGGGTGAAAATGTTCCATACTTCTTGTAGCCTTTCTGGAGAGTGTAATTAGGAGGATTCAACCTCCCACCTAAAAGCGTACTCAATATCTTCTTAATCCCACTATCCTAACAAGATGTCAGCAATCCTTGTCGTGAAATCTATTCCTCTTTCATTTGTGTAATTCATTGTTAATCCAATCCTGAAATTTTCATTAAAGAAATTGATTCCTGATACTTTCCTAAACTCCTTGTTCCAGAATCTGAAGTGATTGACATCTTCTTCCCAAAAATGTATATATGTCATTATGGGTTATTCATTATGAAAACATGATAACATTTGAGACATTAGACTTTTTGGCAATCCTTGCATCTTCCTCTTACCTTTATTTAAGCATGTGGTTAGCTTGTATTTGTCTTAGGGAACAGATGTAACAAGGCAGAAAGCTGAAACTCCTGTAAAATTTTCTGGCTTTATTTTCAAAAAGCTTAAATCCCAGAGAGAGGAAAGGATTTGCTAGAATAGACAAAATATCTTGTCCAAAAACTTTGGGAAGAGGATTGCAAGGTTAGGAAAAATAGTTTAAGCAAAAACAGAAAAGGGAGAAGCGTTTCTCTCTCCTAACTAGAAAGACATTCTCTAGCATGGTACTAGAGCTGCTGTGGGGACAGAAAGACTCCAGAGATGCCTGAATGTTCCAGGAGCAGCAGAAATGAAGCCCATCCTCCTTTCAGCACTCCCAAATGTTGGATAGAACCCATTGGGAAATGAGTTGATTCCAGAGGTGCCCTGTGGTAAGCTTCCTGTGCCTTCCTGTGCCCTACACAGCCCAGAAAGGAAAGAACCTCTACCTAGGACTGATTGAGCCATGTGTCTGAAATGGGAAACCTACTCAGGCCAATGTTGATGGGGTCACCATGAATCAGAATTGACTGGACAGCAACTAACAATAACAACAGTAAGTTGCAGGAGACTCACCCCTGAATGCTTTGGAGTGCATAAATATGCCAGAATCTTGACATGAAACTGGGGAGAGGGAGCCTTGAATAAGGATCAAGGTACAAAGATTTTAAATAGAAATTTCTTTACAGAAATTTCTATTTTTCCCTGCCTGTAGAAGTCTGTTCATTATAACACTTAAATTTTTGACAGTGGTCAGGTGATAACAGTTTTTCATAAAATTTTTCAATCTTTTTTACTTCTGCTGTCATCTCTCCCTTCCTTCTATAAAATCCCCCACCATGTACACATAAACACACACTTCCATGCACATACCCAGGCTTACAAATGGACTGATGCATCCGCTTTTGTTTGCTTTCCTTGGAATTATCATATCTTAGAAGAGTCCAACTTGTCTAGTTTGCTTTTACTCATTGATATTAAAAAATATATATTTCTAGTAATTCATCATCCAGGCCCAGCTTGAATTCATTTAATTAAATAAAACATGCTATCCTTGGTGATCTTCAAGTTAGTGTTCAGATTGTACAATTATTTAAAACATTATTTCTCAATTTCAATCAAACATCAATAAATGTTCTCCCATTTGGCAAAATTTGAGCAAACAGGCTATATACAATGTGTCTTTCTCCTGACATGTTTCCTAGCATCGCAGATAGTTATCATTTCTCTCTCAAGTCCACTCTTCTTGCTAAAGATCTCAATTTACTCCAACTCTATCTCCCATGGCAGGTTTGAAAATCCACTTATCATTGAGATCATTTCTCTCAAGAGCACCAGTCAGATTTTTCATGCAAGTTTTAAAGTATTAACACAGAAGAAGGTGAAAAACACTATTTTTCTTTGCTTTAAAATGTTTAGGTCTATCGGTTCAACTGAAGGTCTTATTTTTCTCGTAACCGCTAATCACATCTTCATATTAAGCATGTTTTCATATAAATTTTCAGAGAGATAGAGAAGATTAAGGTGTCTGCTGTTAAATTTATGGAGATGCGATGAGCAAACACATAGATCGTTCTTGATTCAAAGAGGTATTTTCACAGTTTTCTGATTAGAATGGCTCTCTGCTTGTCTGAGGCAGGATATTGTCTTCTGATGTATCACCAAAGATCTCACAGCTGCTTTTGACAACATACATGTGCAGTATAGCTACTGAAACCTTCACCTGATCCAGTTTAATCAGTATGTCCATCTGAAATGCCAACACATTATATAAAATAGATGCTTATTGTAGAAAAATTTGAAAATAAATTGAAAAAAAAATCACTCACCACCCAACTACTCAGTTGTAAATACTATTGCATTTTTGATATAAATTATTTTAAAAGTTTTTCGTGCAAAGATATATCCATAATCATTTTTTAAACAATAGCATTGTATTTTATGAAATGTTTTACATCTCTTTTTAAAATTGTTGTAATGATGTTCAGTTATATGGAAATGTAATGATTTAATCAGTTCCCAAAGGCGGAACATTTAGATTGTTTTAGGTTTTGCATTTAGTGGTATAGTGGTGCATTTATAGAAGAAAAAAAAAAATCATACTTCAAAACGAAAGTGGTTAATGCTTGCTTAAGTCTTTAGGGAAAACAAACACACCCCCCAAAACCAAGAATTTCTATCAAGAATATTTTCTTTGCCTAGGGTGAGGGGGGGTATAGGGCAGAGGGAAAGTCATTATTAACTAATTTGTATGTTAGCTTGTACGTTTTTGGATTTAGAGCTACTTGAAGTTTCTTTGTTTTGTATTGTTCTATTTGATTCCACTATTAATAAAGAGTTGTGATTATTTAACACCACTCTCTTGTATCCTGAAAATGGTGAATTTCTTCTAGAAGGTACCTAGTAGAAACTAGTCTTGTGAAATTTGTATGTGTACACACACACACACACACACACACATCATGTGAGTCCTCCAAATGCACAAACTTGAGAATTCATACTACTCACGGGATCTCTTTTTGTCTGTGGTACTTCAAAGGCATTTCACGAGGGGATCTCTAAAAAATCATTCCTTAATTCAAAGGACTCCTTCGATTTTTTTTTTTGAAAATTAGATTGCTGCTCAGCCCTGAGGAAAAGTGTTTGGAAGTGGACCGCTTATTACATGTACATACAGAGCCAGCCCTTGATTTTCTAAATCATCGTAAGATTTTATCAAATGTAAAACAGCGAAAACATAATTTTCCAGGGTACACAGAGGAGGGTGGATCTGCAAACAGGAAACTTAATGAGAAGAATTCAAGGCAGTCTTTTGTGTTCATAAATGCTTACTCACATTTTTGGCAAGCAAATGATAGAAATTAAAATAATCCACATTTAGACATGGAAACTTGGTTGCTTGCATGTAGATTTCTGGCAACTGAGAAAACACAACTGTTACTTCTACATCTCAGAAAAATAACACTAGTTCTTTATTGAGGGCAGAAAAACTACTTAGAAAATATTTTATCTTACAGTTTCAGAACCTGCTAATGGCTTCACAGTGCTGTTATGTATTTTTAGAGCCCTGGTGGTGCAGTGGTTAAGAGCTCAGCTGCTAACCAAGAGGCTGGCAGTTCAAATCCACCAGCTGCTTCTTGGAAACCCTATGGGGCAATTCTACTCTGTTCTATAGGATCACTATGAGTCAGAATCCACTCCCTGGCACTGGGTTTGGTTTTTGTTTGGTTATGTACTTTAACTCATTTGATCTTCATGAGAATGTATAACATTTGGTGAATGAAATATCAAGACATCGCTGGAGAAGATGACAAACAGTTCAACATGAGCCAGGTTTACCTCAGAACCAATTCTGAGCTAATAAAGTATGGGATACATTTATATGAAAACATGTTAGAGGATTTTGAGATAGTATGCCTGAGCAGAGAAAGCAGAGTCAGCTGGAAAATGTAATTTCAAATCTCACAACATATTCTATAGATACAATGTTTTAGATGAAAAGCTATTCTTGTGATCATCTCTAGGGGATAAGCAAGTATTTATTCGGCAAGACAGTTTAAAATACAACATAAAGACTTGGTAGATATTAGTAAAGTAATTCCTGATAAGAGCGTATGAACTAGGAACATACTATTTATCTTGGTTTCCTGGGGATATATATGTAATTGAGGAATATTTTTTTCATTTCAAAGAGGCTCAAAATATTTGTTAAAGTAGCAAAATCAAAATGCTTGCCACATTCTGCTCAGGATGTTTCAAACAAGTTAAAGAGGAGGGTGTGGAAAGAGATTTCTAGGCATTTGTTGTTGACGTTAGGTGCTGTTGGGTTGGTTCTGACTCACAGTGACCCTATATACAACAGAATGAAACACTGGCTGGTCCTGTGCCATCCTCACAGTCATTGTTATTCTTGAGCCAGTTTTTGTATCCACTGTGCCAATCCATCTCGTCAAGGGTCTTCCTGTTTTTCGCTAACCCTCTACTTTACCAAATGTGATGTCCTTCTCCAGGGACTGGTCCCTCCTGATAACATGTCCAAAGTATGTGAGACGATGTCTTACCATTCTTGCTTCTAAGGAGAATTCTGGCTGTACCTCTTCCGAGACAGATTTGTTTGCTCTTCTGGCAGTCCATGTTATATCTAATATTTTTGGCAACACCATAATTCAAAGGCATCAATTCTTCTTCAGTCTTCCTTATTCATTGTCCAGCTTTCACATGCATATGTGGCGACTGAAAATACCATGGCTTGGGTCAGGTGCACCTTAGTCCTCAAAGTGACATTTTCACTTTTTACTACTTTAAAGTGGTCTTTTGTAACAGATTTGCTCAATTCAATGCGTCGTTTGATTTCTTGACTGCTGCTTTCATGGGTGTTGATTGTGGATCCAAATAAAATGAAATCCTTGACAACTTCAATATTTTCTGTTTATCATGATGTTGTTTGTTGGTCCATGGAATGGATTGACACAAAAAAGTGTGTTAACTTGGTTAGGCCGTGATTCCCAGTATTGTGTGATTGTCCACCATTTTGTCATTTGATGTGATTTTCCTATGTGTTGTGTATCCTACCTCTATGGTGTTGATGAGGCACGATTAAAGGCAGTTATACTAATGAGGTGGGGCTCAATTTACAAGAGTAGGTTGTGCTTTAAGCCAATCTCTTTTGAAATATAAAAGAGAGAAGTGAGCAGAGAGACAGGGGGACCTCATACCACCAAGAAACCAGAGACAGACTAGCCTTTCCTTTAGATCTGGGGTTCCTGTGCTAAAATTTCCTGAGATGGGGAAGATTGATGACAAGGACTTTCCCCCGCAGCCAACAGAGAGAGGAAGGCTTTTCCTGGAGCTGGCACCCTGAATTTGGACATCTAGCCTCCTAGGCTGTGAGAGAATAAATTTCTTTTTGTTAAAGCCATCCACTTGTGGTCCTTCTGTTATAGCAGCACTAGATAACGAGGACAGTCCAACCGTGAGGATTTTTGTTGAGGTGAAATCCACACTGATGGCTGTAGTCTTTGATCTTCATCAGTAAGTGCTTCGTGGCCTCTTCACTTTCAGCGAGGAAGGCTATGTCAACTGCATATCTCAAGTTGTTAATGAGTCTTCCACCAATCCTGATGCTGTGTTTTTCTTCATACAGTCCATCTTCCTGGATTATTTGCTGAGCGTACAGATTGAATAAGTATGGTGAAAGGATACAACCCTGATGCACATCTCTCCTGACTAAATCATGTAGTACCTTGTTCTGTTCAAAAGACTGCCTCTTGGTCTATGTACAGGTTCCTCACGAGCGCAATTAAGTGTTCTGGAATTCCCATTCTTTGCGATGTTATCCATAATTTGTTATGATGCACACAATCTAATGTGTTTTCATAGTCAGTAAAACACAGGTAAACATCTTTATGGTATTCTGTACTTTCAGCCAAGATCCATCTGGCATCAGCAATGATATCAATCATTTATTCTAGGCATATGGAGCAGTGTATGCAAAGGACCTGTAATAAGATGTCTGTAGAGCACAGAGATCCTTTCAGGTAATGTCAAGGACTGACCACCAAAGAATTTTAAGTTGAGAAGTTCCATTCCATGAACATGGCATCTCATATGAATTTAAATAGATTTCTCTGACTGCAATGTAGGAAGAGGCTAGAGAGAAGCAGAGCTACATACAGGTGGCCCTACTCTTTCCCTACATCTGATCTTATGCCAGCAGGAACCCTGGTGGTGCAACTGTTAAATGCTGGGCTGCTAATCAAAAGGTTGGCAGTTTGAACTCACCCAGAGGCTCTGAAAGAGAAAGACCCGGCCATCTGCTCTTTCAAAGATTACAGTCTAGGAAACCCTATGGGTCATTTCTACTCTGTCACATGGGGTCACTATGAGTTGACAATTGACTCTATGTCACATAACTACAACAACAAATCTCATGCCAAGCATTACTTCTTCAGCGAATGATTATAAGTATTTTGTTGGCTGCTGTCCTTGACCTATCGTTTGTTTCACTAGCACACTTTTAACACTGCAGTGATTACTGCATTTACCTTATTAGTGCTGTTTTCTCTTTGAAACTAGTTTTATCAGTAAAGGGCTATTGTATCCCCAGTGACTAGCACTGTGGCTAAGTTTTTTGGGTCTTTTGGATGAATGTTGAATGCATCCTAAGGAACAGAGAAAAATTCATCTCCTGAGTCTTTAATTCTCTATCTCATTTGCATGACTGATAATATAAGAGTTAAAAAACAAAAAATGCATCTAATTAATTTGGTTGGAAAGAAAGTAACTACTTAAGGAGTTTTATTGTTAGCTGCTAAAATGTATGATTAAGTGCAGTCTATAGTGGCCTGTATTTTAGAAGTAAATTACTTTTCTTCCCCTGAAGTTCATTAATCAAGAGACAAATCATTTAAGGTGACTTAAAAGCCTGAGAAGGAAGGGAACATATAAACAATTAACTCGATGGCTATGGGTTTGATTTTTATATATGTTATTATAAACACTGTGGAGCCCTGGTGGCCTGGCTGCTAACCAAAAGGTCAGCAGTTCAAATCCACCAGCCACTCCTTGGAAACCCTATGGGATAGTTCTGCTTTGTCTTATAGGATTGCTATGATTCGGAACCGATTCAATGGCACCTGACAACAAGAATAACATTATAAACATAAGCATAAAATCAACAAAAATGAAGGACACAGTGAGGGATCAAAAAAAAAAAAAAAACCTTGAGGAAGAGACAGATACACAGGCACACAAAACCTAGGGAGAATCAGTAGTGAACAGAAGTGAACATGGAGCAACCGGTAGAAGTAGAGGGAGAAATAGGTAGCAAAGGAGAGACAATGGTTTAGGAGTTGAGATGTTTATTTCAACCACACAGACATCCCTCTGTGACTGCTGTCTGTATTTCAGACTGTTATCTCTTCTCATGACAAACACGCTACACCTCACATAGCTGGAAAACCACTCGCCATAGTTTTTAAATGCCCTTTAAGGTAAACCTCCAGACACTGTTTTGAATGAAATAGTAACAGCTAGGTGAGAGGAAAGGACAGGTGGATTATGGTTGTTTCATAATTTTGATTTTTCTAGCAGTAAATGTTACCTGTAAAAATGTTTAAGCTTTCTAATTATAGTTGAGATTTTTTTTTTTTTTTTTTTGCATCTGTTTGGTATAGAATTTGTAAGGGATTAGGAGGTAATTCAAAATGAGAAGAAAATAATTTCTAATAATATTGGTAATTGAATAATTTGTCTTTTGGAGGCCATTTTGAGAATCACACGAATACAGAAACCAAAATGTCAATATTTTATATATAACAAGTATAACGATATATTTTAGTCTCAAGAATCTTCATTAATATAAATTGGTTTATTAGATTTTCAAATTGAGATACAAGATATAGGATTTGAGCCTGTAAATTAAAATATTCTTTGGATTAATTATGGTGTTATATTTGCTGGTAGATTTTAAAAAATATATTAAAAACAAAAAAAGTCTTAGCTTTCATATAATAGCCCTATTAAAAATCTCTTGAAATAAAATTCATCTAATGAGTTTAGATGAAAATTTTAATGATGCTAATTTTCCTTATCTTAATTATTTCTGGAATATTTTCTTAAATTTGCTTTATAAATATATCAGTATAAAATGAAATTCAGTTAAAAAAATAGCTGAAAGCCTATCCTAATGTTATGAGAATAATAAGAATGGAAGGAAGGAATATATTATTCAGTAAGCACATTTATGTGGTGATGAGAAACTGTGTTTGAGGGAGAATAAAATAATGCCTATAATGTCTTAATAGTCATAGTATACACTGTTGCTGCTGCTAAATTCGATTGCATGGAAAAGATATTTTTACTGAAATATGTAATGCAAATGTATTGAGAGTCAAAACTTCACTTTCTACACATTTATTTGTATGTTACACTCTTTTTAATCTTTAAATTTCAATTGGTTTGCTTGTTTTAATCTCAATTGCAGATAATGGTTGAATTAATTAATCTTTTTAATTTAAAACCTTTTTGTTTAACAAAGTCTCTCATTTTATTTATTTTTCCCACCCCTAAATTCTCATTCCACTCTCCCATTCAGAATTTCCTAAACCCTAAGTCACTGCTACCTTTCAACCTGCCACCATTCAAATACGTTTGATGATATTCATTCTCAAACATTTTAAATGGGTATTTTCCTATGTGCATTCTTAGTTTACCTGAATGGTTTTGTACTATACTTGTCCTATTAGTTCTTACTTTTTTTCACTCAGTACCATATCTTTAACACCTCTTCATATTACCACATGAACATTTAATCACCAAGTGACAAACAAGTAGATTGCCCAAGCTCCATTCATCACAATAAAATCACTCTGATGAAATCCTTGTACATGGGCCTTATAGAATTGTGTGATAATTTGTAGGGAATTACACCCAGGAGTGAAATTCCTGAACTGTGGGTTATGCATATATCGGATGCTTTCCACAATGATACCACCAGTTTATTGACCCCCTTGCAGTACAGAGGAGTTCCTGTATCGCCACATTCTAGCAACACTTGGCATCATCAGCTTTCTAATTTTTGTCAATCTCGTGGAATTTAGGTGATATCACATTTTACCTGCTTTTTTCTAATGACTAATGGGTTTCAATATCTCTTCATGCATTTAATAAATGCTTGGATCTTCATTTCTTTTAATTGCTCTGTTTATGCTATTTTTCTGTTAGATTCCTGTCTTCTTATTGTTGCTTTGCTGGCATATGTATGTGGAAGATGTAAACCCTTCTCAATTTTAGACATTGCAAATAGTTTTGTACAGTATATTGCCATCTGCCCATAAACTTTGGCCCTGTTGGAATTCATTGACCAGAAGCCATAGTTTTGATGTAGCAGAACATACAAATTTATATATAATTTATATGTTGGGGTGTGTTTAAAAAGAACTCATTTTCTATCAATTTTATAGTTTTGCCTTTCCTTTTAGATCTTTAATCCATCTGGTTTCCAACTCACCCTGTGGTTTTAGGAGTAAATCTGCTTTTATTTCTGTTTATATACTGAATCAATCCATCATAGCGCCAGTTAATATTTTATAAATTTAGAGGTTTAGTACATGGGTTTGTGATGATTATCTCTCTTTTTTTTTTTAATCTTACTAGTATATAACAATCTTTGGCTCAGAAAACATATTATTGTTTTATTTTGTTGTTATTGAATCCAATAGGCTTTTTTTTTAAATCTTCAGTATATCCTGTTCTGTTTGTTTTTCTTTTATAGTGAACATACTACTCATGTGTGTAATTAATTGCACTGTGCTTTCATTTTTCCTGGCTACCGGCTATCTTGTTGGGTGACGGTTATTGGAGACTTGTGGAAGCCAGGCCCTATTTTCTGTCCTTCCTTGTGAGTGAAAGACGAAGAGAGGAATAAGTTCCAGGACAGAGAACTCAAGTACTAAATAATTGATGAGATTATCAAAATGCATTCTAACATTTTCTCAATTACTGATTTTGCACCCATTTGCTGCCTCCACCAAGCAAATACCATAGACAGGGATTTGTCTGTAATATTTTTAGAAAGAAGCACCAAGACAAGAGGTAATTTGTCAGTCCTGGGGGTTTGGGTGGGTTATGCAAATAAACTGGATCACTTGTCACTAGTTTCTCAACCCAGCAGGGCTTTTGTGCTCCCTTGAAATTATTAAACCACCTCCTGCCCACTAGTGGTCCTCTGAACAGTTGCTTTTGATTTACATGCAGGAAGAGGCAAAAATTTTGCCAAGGCAATGTTGTAAGAGAAAAGTAAAATTTATAACCCCTTTTCAACGTGTTCTGCCACTCTCCGCCCTCTGGCAAACCCTGCTCCGGACTGCAACCTGTCATGCCAATCCAAGACAGCTTTTGATCTTTTTAAAGGTTTCACAAAGGTTTTATATGATTTATGTCAGTAGAAGCTTTCGTCTTGCTCCATAACTTCTCTAGGGTTGATTTTTGGGGATGAAGCCAGCAACCTATGCAGTTTTGCCAGCCTGATTAGTCTGCACGAGAAGCTTATCTGAAGATGCAAGTGCTTATTACCTCCTCTCTTAACTCTACAGACTTTTTTCCCTTCTTTCTAGCACCGTACACTTATTTTCCATCCTCTGGATAGTTACACATGCCACTGTCAGACTGACATCTCTAGTCTGTACCATCCCCCTCCAATTTTTTGTATCACTTGTTTGCTCCTCTTCCCACATGACTAAAACCCATCTACCTCTACTCATTGGCTTAAGGGATCACAAAAGGGAACCGCCCAACCAATACCACATAAAAGGCTGCACAATAAAGGATGGGAAGAGGGGCAAATCAATGGAAAATGTTTCCTTTTTTTCCAACAAACATTCTGCTTTAATCATCCATAATTAGCTACCAGATTATTTGATATTTTCTCTAAAGACTCATATATTTCTCTGCATGAAAAGTTGTAGTGAAATAATTCAGCACATAATAATCTCAAGCTTTCATTTAAAAATAATTAGGAAAAGAGTAATACAATTTGCATCATCTGCTATATTTGCCTTTCAATGAATAAAGTCTAAATTTACACAAGGAATTATTAAAATGCTAAGGATATAAAAATCCAAGTAGTATGTAAAATAAAAATTCTTAATGGTTTAATTCTTTTTCCCATTCTTTTGAAGACTATGAGAAAAGGGAACTAGTAAGCACAGAAAAGGCTACTAGTGGAATTAGTTCTATGCTTAGATAACAATTGAGAAAATGCTGGAATCCATTTGTGTTAATCTCATCAACTACTAAAGTAATACTTTATTTTGTGGAGGTTCTTTGAACCTATGATACCTACTAGAATGCAAAACTTCCCAAGTCTTTAAAAAGCCAAATCTAATTTTATTTCAGTTTTTTCTTTTAAAGTTTTTATTATTACTTAGAAATACACTGCCTTAAACTAAGGGAAAAATAAATAAATAGCAGCAAATAACTTTCCACATAGTTTTAAAATGTGTTTTTTTTTAAATAATGTAAACCTTATCACGATACGCAACATATGCATACAAATAATTTAACAAAAGAAGCATCCAAAATATCTTTATTACTAGGTATTACAAATCGGCTTTCATTTCCTAATGATCACCACTTTTAAATTATATACTTAAATGTTTCATTTTATGAATGATCATGCAGAGAATAAAAATTATTAAATATAAAAAATATTAAAAAGACAAATATTCTCAAGTAACTTGAAAGGCTCTTTTAAACTGAACTGTATGGAAATTAAAAAAAAAAAAAGCCCATGCTAAAAGAGATTCATAAAAAAAGGTAAAAACAAAATTTCTATTTGTGTTTATATATTCATAAAAATAAAAATTAATGAAAATAGGATAATATCAAGTAAATTTCAGTGTAGAATGAAGAAAAAATTTTGTAGATAACTTCAAAACTTCAAAAGGTATTACAAGATTATACCAACAGATTATTTCAAATGCCATATTCTGTGAAGCCTTACACAACTTATTTTTCTGACTAATGTCTCCTTAATAATTAAAATGTGGTGTTTGAGATTTTCTGGAAAATCTATGAAATTCAGCACTAGGAATTAAAAAAAAAAGAAGAGTTAACTGATTTAAAAAAAAAAAAAGTTCAATGTGAGCTATTTCCCTTCCCAAGACTTCCAGTTTTTCATTTAGTTTTTCTTTGTATAATGACTCAGATACTACCAATCAGGAGTATGTCCGTGTGTTTGTGAATTTGTCTGCATGTTTTTGTGGGTGTGTATTTGTGCATTCTATGTGTGCAAATATAATATGTGCACAAATTTATAAGGCAATTTGGAAAGAAAATTTTCAGGAAAAGAGTTGCACATGGTTCAATCTAAAATCATTTGTCATTTCACGCACTTTAAAAAGTGAAATTTCCTAGTTAATGTTAGAGGGAAGATGGCATCCCAATGTAATTACATTGTCAGATATCAGGATCAAGAAAGGAAATAAATGTTAACACACCTGTAAATACATAGCCTGAGAAATTCAGAAGTCCGTGCTACAAGGCAGAGAAAAAACTCAATAGAAGCTTCCCAATCAAAGCTGCTTACTCACTCATCTGCCTTAAGACAATATTAAGCAATGCTTGATTACTTAGTGTCCATTTTAGAGTAAGCTGAAGATCTTTCTTGAGGGGAATGCAGGCTTTTGACTAAAACAGCTGGATGCTAAATAGGAAGGAAGCTTCCAGTTAATACAGTTTTCCATGTGCTTTTAAAAATCACTTCTGTCAAACCATATAGACAGTTTTGCCTTCAGCACCTTAAAAGGTTCTTTTCAGGGGAAAGAGAAGATTAATTAATATTCTCTAAAGTGCCTAACTTTAGCTATTTCAATCACCAGGTAAAAAATCAGATCATGTCATAGGATATCTGATCTTTTCTGCTATTTTAACCTAAGATTAATAGCATCATGGAGTTCCTGATCCAGTAATTTTCATGGAAATTTATCTTCTGCATAACTGGAAAAGAATATAAGATCATCTCATGACTGACTTGTTTATTGTTGTTGTTATTTATTACATGGAGGCAAATGTGTTCTTTCTCAGGAATTATCAGAATCCAGGCATGATATATTCTGATTTAAAAAAAAGCTTTCAAAATGCACAGTGATGGTCCACAATATTCTATGAAGTTTATAGTCATATTGCCTTTTACCTAGTTAATATACATATAATGATAAATGAATTGTTTCCTTCTTTTTTATTACGTTATTGAATTTCAGGAACTAAAATTTCTTTCTATACAGGGGAACAGAAACATCAGATTGGGATTACAACGCTGACAATAAAATTTATGTTGTTTTTAATTCCTTCTGAAAATAATTTTCTGTTTTACTAAAAAATGAGGTGGTGCTATTTAAACCCTGGGGTCAAAAGTGTATCAGTGGTAGATTTCTTGCCTTCCGTGTAGGAGACCTGGATCCTGGCCAATGAACCTCATAAGCAGCTCCCACACATCAGTGGAGGCTTGTTGCTACGTTGCTGAACAAGTTTTAGCACAGCTTCCAGAATAAGACAAAGCAGGAAGAAAGGCCTGGCGATCTACTTCCAAAAACCAGCCAATGAAAACCTTATGGATCACAATGGTCAGATCTGCAACCTATTGTGGCAATAAGGCAGGATCATGCAACCTTTCATTCCCTTGTGCGTGGAGTTGCTGTGAGTTGGGGGCCAACTTGTTGGCGGCTAACAACAACATTTAAACCTTGATGTACATATATTAGTGATGTGTAAGATTTTAAAAATCTTAGAAATTTAATAGAGAGGTACTCAGGTTTGTCATATATAAACTCGAGTTCAACGGTTAGAGTCCAAATCTTTAGATTTGTGTGAATTTGTCACCTTGGCTCCACACAACAAGGGCCAATGTGACATCAAAGACTAGTATGATATGCCTTGTCTTCCGGGTTAGAGAGGAGCTGAATGACACCTCTTTTCTTCAAGATTAGAGGTTAGACAGGTTGTTTAGATTTATGTTATATTTTCTTGTGTCACAGCATCCTGAGTCAATGTGAATTTAAAGGTTGTTTATGTTTCTTACAATTATTTTAATAAAATAAACTTTACTGCTTTGCATGCTTCTAGGTTTCTATGTCCAAGTTCAGAAATTTTCTAAATAGCTTTCTTATGATTTACAGGTTTCTAATGACTTACTAATGACTTACAGTTAATGTAAGAGAGCCTCATAAAAGTAGACATATTTCTATTTCTAAATTCATGTTATGTATTTTGAAAGCATAACAATGACCTATCTTATAGAACTTGAGAGCTGTATAGAAACATACAGAAAAATTACAAGATGATTATCTCAGCCCACCTTTATATTGTGCCCTCTTGATACAATTTTGATGCGATTATAAATGGATATGGTAAGGACAATTAATAAAACACTACTCAGTAGTGTAAACTACAATAATATATTTGAGGGCTTTTCCTGGGTAGGTCACTGGGTTGAGTTCACACATTGTTTCTTAAATCCTGAGAATGCCTGTATGATAATTATAATTTATTTATGTTAAAGATATTATTTTTAAAGTTTATTTCATTAAAATCATTGTAATAAATATACTCTGAAGAAAATTTGTGGGGAAAATGTGAGAAAATTTCATTACCTACAAAAAATTGGTAATAACATTTTGGAATATTTTCATCCAACCATTTTTCTAGGCAAATGCTTTAAATTAGTTGATCTAATATTATATATTCCTAGTTGTAAATGAAGTTTAAGTTAATATAATAAACATTTTCAAGTTACTACAAATCTTCATAAGAACAGATTTCAGAGTATTCTATACTGTTGACTGCATATGGTTTATTTAGCTCTTAGGTTGTTTCCAATTTTCCAGTGTTCTTAACACCAGAGTAATGATAATTTTTGTTTGAAAATATGCTGTAACTATTATTATTTCTCTAGTACATTTCTAGAAGCCACATAACTAAATCTACATCAAAGGAAATTAATTTTTTTTTAAATCTTGATATATAAAGTGTACAATTTTTTTTGCCATTGTGTTACAAAAGTTTACAATACCTGAAGAATGCACAAGTGTACAATTCATTGCAGCAGTATTGAGTATTTTATTGATTTAATCTTTAACATTATGGCTATTTTATTGTTCAGATTTAAGTTTCTTTGATTTCAAAGGATCTTGAATATTTTAATTTCCTATATTGTGGACTGTGGGCTCAGTCTCATTATTTGTTTATCCATTGGAGTTGTGATGTTTGTCATATAAATTTATATGAGCATTTTGAATCTTAAGATATTTAAACTTTTTATGTTGAATTGTTGCCAATATTTTCTGCAGTTTTATTTTGCCGTTATTTCTTTAGATTTTATATAAAAAACCATCCTGGCTCTACTTGTGACTCTCGCTTTTCTACATTTCATAGCAAAATAATTCTCCTCAGTAACAAGAATAATTCCCATATATTTCTCTGTCAGTGTGCTAATACAGCCCCATATTGATAGAAACTAAGATAATGAAATCAAATTGATTTCTGGGCTGATTGATGGACTGATTAGTTTGATGAAAAACAAAACAAGCAAGACAATCTCTTCTGATTTAATTGAGAAATGATTTAACTCAGAGAATCAATTCATATAGGAACCGAAAAAGAGGGTTTGGTTAAGCCTTTTCATCTCCTAAAACGCTAAAGAAGAGGCAAAGCATGCTATTCAAAAAACCAAAACCAAAACCAAACCAAACCCGTTGCCTTTGAGTTGATTCCGACTCGTAGCAACCCTATCTATAGGATGAGTAGAACTGCCCCATAGAGCTTTCAAGGAGCACCTGATAGATTCGAACTGCTGACCTTTTGGTTAGCAGCCATAGCTCTTAACCACTATGCTGCTCAAAAGATGGTTTTAATTGCTCCAAGAAAAGAAGTGAATTACATGATCCCAAATTTCAGATGAAAACTGCAACTTGGATTTACATAACTACTTCATTGGTTAATCCTGTCCTAAAATTTAACTAACCAACTTGGTCAGTTTAACATTTAAAATTTTTACATTACTAAATCAACTGATGCTAATCTTTTTTTTTTTTTTTTTAACCTTCATTGATAACTGAATATATTCTCTTTGTTAAAACCTCCAGCAAGATGTGAACTGAGACTATCCTCATTCATTGGCTCCTTCCAGTTATGGCTCTGTTAGTAGTCTCATCAGAACCTTCCAGTACCTTTTTTCTTAAATGCATCTAGAAACATTCATTTGAAACAAAGTATGTTAAACTATATGTACTTCAACTGCTTCCTTTTTATTGCTTAAGTATATGCCTTGAAGAACTTTGATCTTATCCCTTTGTTTTTTTGTTTGTTTGTTTGTTCCCTTTTTTCATCTTTTCACATTCAATTAGTTGATTTTTTAAATACATTTTTAAAATAATTTTTTTTTTAACACTGAGCTATTTAAATCATTTAGGATTTATTTTGTTATTTGATATGGGATAATTTACACTGATTCTTTTTTCTCTGATAGCTAATCACTTTTCCACTATTATTATTGAAACGATATATTGAGTTAAAGTTCTATAATATGCATTATTACATGTTATTACATAGCTCTGTAATAATATGTGTTATTAATAAGACACCATACATAGTAATATCATCAACTAGATGGCAACTGATTTGGTTTTAGGTTAAATACGATGATGATGTGTTGTTGTTGCTGTTAGGGGTTACTGTTGATGGCGATGTGAAGCATATATTATTTTTGTAAAGGAAGCATACTGGTTTGTAGCTATTTATGTGTTTATTTATTTATTTGAACCAACTTTAGACTTTCAGAAAAGTTACAAGACTATTACAGAAAGTGTCTGTATACCCTTACTCAATTCACACGAATGTTAGTATCTTGCACAACTATAGTCCAAACATGAAAACCATAAATAAACATTGGCTGAATACTATTAAAAAGGAGCCCTGCTGGCACAGTGGTTAAGCGCTTGGCTGCTAACCAAAAGTTCAGTGGTTTGGTTCAAATCTACCAGTTGTTCCACAGGAGAAAAATGTGCCAGCCTGCTTCTGTAAAGATTTACCGCCTTGGAAGCCCTATAGGGCAGTTCTCCTCTGTCCTATAGGGTCACTATGAATCAGAATCAACTTGGCAGCAATGGCTTTTTTTCTGCAGATACTATTAACTAAGCTAAAAACTTAAGTTTCCTAATTCTACCACTAATCTCCTTTTTCCGTTCCAGGATTCTATCCAGGATCCCACATTGAATTTATTGTTATTCCTGGTTAGTCTACTGCAGTCTATAATAGTCCTCTGTCTATTCCTGTCTTTCATGGCTCTAACACTTCTGAAGAGCATTGATCAGATATTTTGATGAATGTCCTTCAACTTGAGTCTGTTTGCTATTTTGTCACGACTAATCCGACGGCACTGGGTTTTTTGGGTAATCTGAGGCAACTTGCATTTTCAGTAAGATTATCACAGAACTGATGCTGCCATCATTTGATGGGGTTCATGGTATCAGTATGTCTTATCAAGGTGGTGTTGACCTTGATAACTTGGTTAAGGTGGTGTCTGTTAGTTTCTCCACTGTAATGTTATTATCTTTCCATTTTTAGTTAATAAATATCTTGGGAGAGAGACTTTAATACTATGCAACTCCCTTTACTCATCAAATTTTTCCCTGTAGTTTAGTATCCATCAGTGAAATTTCTATATGATAGTCATTACCGCAGCATTTGTATAATGGTGATTTTTTGTTTTCCTCTTTTCTTTACATTTATTCATTGGAATGCCACTGTAACAAACAATTCTACCTTCACCTTCATTTATTTAATAGATAATTTAGTTATATTATTATGGACTCATGGATATTTACTGTGTTCTTTTGGTTACAATCCAATATTATCATTATTTTATTTTTTGCCTTAATTGTTTCAGCTTTGACCATTAAGAGGTCCTTCGTGTTGGCTCATGCCTTCTTTCAACAAGTCCTCATCTTTTCTTGAGCACATCCATAGTTTCTGACACAAGACATTCCAAACTAATCTTGTATTTCTCCTGCCCCAGCTTTAAAATCAACTATTTCTCCAAGAAGCCCTCATTTATTTTATTAAAGAATGATCTTTAGGAACCAAGATTTGAGGCCTTTGTGTGGTCATTGCTACTGCGTGCCATTGCTTCTAGCTATGGAATATATGTATATAAATTAAGCCTAAGTATATAAATTTTTTTTTATATATAAATACATATATCTTCATTCATAGATCTAACTGTTGGGACAATTCCAACATTACAGGATTTGTCTTAACCACCCACATTTTTATTTTTAAGTTCTTTTTCCAACAGTGGGAATCCTGGCTTCTGTTATCTATGATATATTTATTTGCTTATTTCTTCAATGCTAGTATAAACAAGAAGTAGTTTCAGAATTGCTAGCCCATAACCCTGTGAGAAATCAATTCATTACCTGTTATTACATCACATGTATACAGTTCTAGGTTAAAGCCTTATGGCATCCACTCAAGATGATGTTTCAAAGTACTCAGGTCAGTTCTAGACTTCCTCCATACCCTTCAACGTAGTTATATTATTCATTCATAATTCAGATTCATGTGTTAATATTTGTATTCCTTGTTGGCTGTCATTTGCTCATTTTGGGGGCTCTGTGAAATATTATTATGGTTTTAAGAGTCATAGCTTTTGCTACTTGTAAAATATTTTTATTTTAAAGGTTTATAATGTAATTTTAGCCATATATCAAATATGCTCTGAAAAAGTTCCAGAACTGTTTGTGGCATGTATTTTTGCAAGTTAAATGGAATAGTAAAAGCGCTGGTAACATTTTTAGTGTTTATACCTTTATGTACATACCTTTATTCCCTAAGCTTTTCTTTATGCTGTTTTATAGCTAATCCAAAAAGTAAGACAGAAGTCAGTAGGAGAGTGTGATGTATGTCACTAACATTTTAAGCACATCTGGAGTACTTCATCTCTTTCTCATAACATTAAGAGTGAGGAAGAAAACAAATATCAAAAGTAGTGTGAAGCTACGTTGGAGTTATAAGTAAAACCTGAAGAAATGCATTTGTGTTAAGAGTTCTGCTTTGAATTTCAGCAGTCACTGGTAGTATATTTTGTGTAATAAATACAATATTTTTTCAACATTGATGTGCCACCAATGTGCTTGCCTTTAAATGATTTGAAATTCTGACACATATATGCATGCAGCATACTTTCTGGAGAAAATAAAAAACAGGTTGAAAAAACATTAATAAAATTAAAAAAAAAAAATCCATTTATGATGTCAACACACAACTCCAGTCCTGAGGTCTACACTTATTACAAAAATAAATATGCACTTAAGTCATACCCTTGCCATTAATATTGAGCACACAAAGACTAGTTACACAGTCTATATTTAATTAAAACACAAAAGTATGCCTTCCATCTGCACATAGCAGAATGAATGGATTTAGGTACACAAAAACTTACATCTGGTATTCAAATAGTAGCAGGGGGAATTTTTAAAATCATACCAGGTATCATGTAATTCCTCATTGTAAACTATGCATTGTAATGTATTTATTAATCTTTAAAAGAATTTTTAATATTTTCACTTTCACAGGTTCTTGTTTAATTTCTAAGTCATAAGCCTTCTTTCTGTGCCACATACACTCTTTCTTTTGTTTTGAAAGTGCACTTCTGAATTTTTCTAGTGGAACATATGCCCTGCATGGTTTTATTTGGTGCTTTAATCTTATGTTTAGTATTTGTGCAGGCACCCTTAAACAATTCTAAGAAAAGCCTTTTCTAAAGATTTTCTACCATATTACTTTTAGAGAAGTTGCAATTGTTCTGCCAAATGGGTAAGGAAAAACTCTTGGTTCTCCCATTTGGCCTTTACGTATGCATTGTATTAATACAATGCTCAGATTTGGCTGCACATGTTTTCATTCTTTAAGTTCTTTCAGTCTGGAAAAATAATATGCAAACTCAAGTTACCTCAGATGCCAGGGAATAGTTAAAAGAATACCTGAGGGATTGCAGAAAACCGCCACAAGGAATTGCATTTTCAGACTTACAAAGAATGCAACTATATTGCTTAGCTATGTCTAAAACGTAATAGCTCTTCTAGGGAGCCAGTGCTGGCTACGGTACCCGGGCAACTTTTCTGTCCTTTCAGTGATGTTCAGCCATTGCCCCACCATGTCATAAACAGCACTGACTGTACAACAGAATCATCTGGAGGCTTTTACAAAATACTGATGCCTGGGTGTCACCCCAGACTTTCAGATTTAACTGATCTGAGATGCATCACAGGCATTGAGCCTTTTTAAACTTTCCAAGTGACACTAAGTTGCAGTCAAGTTTGATAACACTGTGCTAATGACTCCATCCGACTTGACTCCAATTTCCTTCTTTCCTCATCATTGCTTCTTACTGCATCTAACGCCTCCTCAAAACATCAGCCTCTATTTCTTTGCTACAACTTTTTTACACTGTCTTCTCTTTGTGTGTTTCACAATCAAAGCTCCCAGTGAGAAGGGAGTTGATTGATTCAATCAGCCATAGTCAAGGTTTCAGGGGACAAAACAAAAAGCATGACACCTTAGATTCTAAGAATAGCTTGAGGTTTTCTTTTTTTGCATTTGTTTGTTTTTCAGCTGGTGGCTGTGGATATGATAGACTCTCTGAGCCAGTAGACTTTTCCATGTAACCAATATTTACTTATTCAACATATAAAGAGATTTCTCCAATGGTAATGTCCTCTGGAATCATTTTTGGACACTTTATGTGAATTAAGTTGCATTTTTTTAAATAGAGGGAAATAACAGTTAAATTTTCAGAGCTTTAGCTTATTAAATCCACTTTCGGAAAGTTAATTTATGTTAACATGTAAGAAACAGATGTTGCTATTTATATAAATTTTTAACTGGTTTTTAATTTTTAATATCAACATAGTAACATTTCAGAGTTTTCGTTTGTTTTTAAATAGAATCACCACTGAGTTTCAGGGAGAGTCACTATGATTATTACAGGATTCACAAGGTCTCCTTATTTGTTTATTCACAGGCTTTTATTTTAGAAATCTGTTTAATATAAAATGAACTGCACTGTAGGAGTTTCCAGAAAGATCTATTTAACACTGATTCTGCAATTGTACCATGAAACAGCCAATTGAGAAATGAACCAAAGAAAATCTTCTAAAACCTACCATTTTTTCAGGTCAAATGGATGAACTGGGAGTATATCTAAGAAAAATTTTTTCTGCTTCCTGTAGTCCTGTCCACTAGTTCCAAGAAGGCCTAGTAACTGTTTATGATATCACTTTAAAAGAGGAACAACAACGGAAATAAATGGTCAGTGTTTGGTATATTGAATCATTTCACATGGCTGTTTAGAGAATGAAAAGCAAAATATATATATAGTCCTTTTAAAAAAATTACATGAAATATAATCCTTTCTTTTAAAAAATTACATGAAATTACATATATATATGTAATTATATATACAATGTGTATGTGTGTGTGTGTGTATATATATATATACATATATATATAAAACATATTAACCCATTGCCATCAAGTTGATCCCGACTCATGGCGAACCTATAGAGCAGAATAGTATTGCCTATGGCAATTCTACTTCATGGTGTAAAGTCAGGAAAGGTGTGCATCAGGGTTGTATCCTTTCTCCATGCTTATTCAATCTGTATGCTGAGCAAATAATCTGAGAAGCTAAACTATATGAAGAAGAAAGGGGCATCAGAATTGGAGGAAGACAAATAACAACCTTTGTTATACAGATGACACAACCTTGCTTGCTGAAAGTGGACTCAAAGCACTTACTGATGAGTATCAAAGACTATAGCCTTCAATGCGAAAAACCCAAAAATCCTCACAATTGGGCCAATAAGCAACATCATGACAAATAGAGAAAAGATTGAAATTGTCGAGGATTTCATTTTACTTGGATCCACGATCAACCCCCATGGAAGCAGCAGTCAAGAAATGAAAAAAGCTGCATTCCATTTGGCAAATCTGCTGCAAAAGATCTCTTAAAGTGTCAAAAGGCAAAGATGTCACTTTGAGGACTGAGGTGTGCCTGACCCAAGCCATAGTGTTTTCAATTGCCTCATGTGCAAATGAAAGGTGGAGAATGAATAAGGAAGGCCTAAGAAGATTTGATGCCTTTGAATTATGGAGTTGGTGAAGAATATTGAATATACCATGGACTGCCAAAAGAACAAACAAATATGTCTTGGAAAAAGTACAGCCAGGATGCTCCTTAGAAGCAAGGATGATGAAACTTCATCTCTCATACTTTAGACATGTTATCAGGATGGATCAGTCCCTGGAGAAGGACATCATGCTTGAGCGAAATAGAGGGTCAGTGAAAAAGAGAAGACCCTCCACAAGGTGGATTGACACAGTGGCTACAACAATGGACTCAAGTATAAGAACAATTGTAAGGATGGCACCCTCTTGTATACAGGGCTGCTATGAGTCAGAACTGACTTGATGGCACCCAGCAACAGCAACACCAATATTGCGTGTTAAAATAACTATGCATTTCTCTTTGATTTCTAATATTTTATACATATTTAATACATGTATCCTACAAATGGTTTGCTGCTTTTGTGATTTAAAGATTATTTAGTATGATTCAGGAGTAGCTATTTATTTTTAAATCAATATTACAGATTTGGTCTTTTGTTTGCAGACCAGTGAATACTTGATTCTACTTTAGAATGTTTTCTCAGGATTTTGTAAATAGAATCCTCTGGCTAAAGCATAAAGAAAATGAAAATTCATTGGTTACACAATCTTTACAGAAAATACAAGGCCATGCTGTACTTACGTATATTGTTACATAGGACCTGATCATGCAAATCCTACTGGAGTCAGAAGGAAGCCTGTATCTCAGATGAGGTAATTGATGAGTTCTACCTCCATCTTTCATGTTACTTTCTTAATCCTTAATAAGATACTATAAAAACAGCAGACATGATTCCAAGAACACAACCTTCCAAAAAGATACTGAAAGTATTACGTATGTATATGTACATTACATATTTATAATTATATGTCAGTTTACCCATTCCAAAAATATTTCTTGAGTATTTACTATGCTTCAGTAACTATTATAGGAGCTGGGCTTAGATAAGAAAACAAAACAAGGTCTCTGCCCTCACAGAGCTTCTATTCTAGAAAGAAAATCAGATAATAAGGAGGTGAAAGTATGCTTCAATAATAATTGAAATAAATACAAATATGGTTAAGAGATACAGGTAGATAGTGATGAGAGAATCTCTGAAGTAGTGATATTCGAGATGACTCTGAAGGATGAGAAAGATTCAATTATACATAACATTGTGGAAAGAAAATTTCTAAAGGGGGATAACAAGAGCAAAGGAACAGAGGTGGAAAAGGGCCAGGGTGTTCATGAAAGTGAAAGTAGGTAAGGGTTGTTCAAATATATAAAGTTAGGTTGAAGTGGTAGGCACGGGCCAGATACCGCAAAGCCTTGTAAGTTACATTAGGAGTTTATAGGTGACGGGATATAGTACACAACTGAATGTTTTTAAGCTGAAGATAGACTGGAATGATTTATGTTTTAGAAGTTCCCCTGTTGTATTTACAGAAAAAACATTTAACAAATAGCTCATCAGGAGAAGTGGTAAGATTTTACCAGTATCAAACCTCTCCATCTTCCTTTGAGTAAAGAAATGATTGGGTTAAGCTGGACAAATACCTGCCCAGCTGTATATCTCAGCCTCCCTTGTAGGCAGGTGTCTTAGTTATCTAGTACCACTATAACAGAAATACCATAAATGGATGGCTTTCATGAAGAGAAATTTATTCTCTCACAGTCTAGGAGACTAGAAGTCTGAATTCAGGGTGCCAGCTCCAGGAGAAGGCTTTCTTTCTTTGTAGGTTCTGGGGAAAGCGCTTGTCATCAATATTTCCCTGGTATAGGAGCTTCTCAGTGCAGGAACCCCAGGTCCAAAGCACATGCTCTGTTTCCAGCACTGCTTTCTTGGTAGTATGAGGTCTCCCTGTCTCTCTGCTAGCTTCTCTCTTTTATATCTCAAGAGAGATTGACTTAAGATACAACCTAATCTTGTAGGTTGAGTTCTACCTCATTAACATAACTGCCTCTAATCCTGCCTCACTGATATCATAGAGGCAGGATTTACAACACATAGGAAAATCATATCAGGTGACAAAATGATGGATAATCACACAATACTGAGAATCATGGCCTAGCCAAGTTGACACACATTTTGGGGGGACACAATTCAATCCATAACAGTAAGTATGAGAAATAGTATGACAACTACTTGATCATATCTTTTCTTAAAAAAAAAAAAGTCTGATTGCTCATTTATCTTTTGTGTTAGAAACACAAGGATTTTGTAGCAGTGACCAGCTTTACCCATGCAGACAAGAGAACCCCCTCCGGAATGATGAAAAGATGAAATAAATCTAATCCCTGGATGACTTCATGGATCAGAACTGCCTGCCTGTCGTGGACTACTTGCCCAGTTCTGGACCGCCAGAGACAAGAGATATTGTTTTTCTTGAATGACTGCCATTTTGGGTCTCTTTGTGAACATAGTTTAGTATATCCTTATAACAGTCACCCAAAATAACTGTTCTGAAAAATTAAAATAGAAATCATTACTAATAGTGTACTCTCCTTAACTTTTACTTTAATCCTACGTCCAGTAGAAATAAAACTTACAATTTCAGTTATCATTTTATTAACTTGTAGGTGATTATTAAATAGCATTATACCTTTAATGTGTATTCCGTGACACTAACTGCACTTCCAGGTAGGAAATAAGGTAAATATATTGTAGATGGTGGCATATCTCCAGGATACCTATTTTTGGTGCACATACTGTAATAGTGTCTTATGTGTAATCCTGAGCTTCCCCAAATTCTGTTTCCTCAACCAACCATTTCACAACAATATTTTACTTAAACTGTCAATCTCTAGTGGCTTCTCTTGAATACAAAACAGCCAAACTGCCTCAGCCTTCCAGAAACCCAGTGTATCATTTGGCCTAAATAATTCCAGTTTTGTTTTATTTTTGCCACAGATAATAGTCCTATAAGTCAATAAGAAATATTTGGGGTCAAATACACTTGGAACAACTGGAAAATATTTAGAACATACAGGGAGGCCAGTGTGCGCAAGAGGACCACAACTAGCTACACGCATTAAAACAGTGTTTGAAAAATTGTCTTATGTTTGAATTTCAGTGAGAAATGGGGTAAAGAAATAGGACATTATTACTAAAAATAAACCCATTATTAGGCAACTTAGGTAACTGTTTTAAGCCTGGAAGAACATCATTTCAAATTCAGAAGACCACTTATGGAATAACAATGTATAACATTTATAGACATTCCCAAATTTACATACTGATATTTACTCCTTCCACTGTCTGTCAGCCTATTCTTAAATCAGATTTCGGAACAGCTATAGAAGGTTCACATCTTCACACCTATCCAAGGCTCTGCCACACTCGTGTAAAATGCATATAGGGGACTAATTAATAGGGAAGAGAGCCAGGAGCTTGGGTGGCATTGCTCTCCATGAGAGCAGATGGGCTACCCACCTGGGGAGTTGTAATATGCACTTAACTGAAACAAAGTTAGAATCACCCAGCAGAGCCCACAATCAGAGTAAGCCATATTCGTGATTCCATAGCCTCTTTAGTTTCACTTCTGATTCTCCTTCTCTCTCTTAGCTTTAACGTACTAATATTACATAAGAATGGATTGTCTATATTTTCATCTCTCGAGGATTCTATAATGATTATAAACACTGCAAAATTCTTTTAGAAAGTTAAAGTAGGCAAAGTGAATGGAAACATTAAACTATACCCAACAGAAGCTTCAATGGAGCGCTTATGCAGAAACAGGATATTCTGATTAATTGGCTTTCTGACGAACTGAATGATTTTCAATCATATCCTGATGGGAAAGGCACTGTGCCTATAATTATTAAGTATAAAGTGGGAGCACAAAAAGCATAAAATTAGGATAAACGAAAAATCATTTTTGTTTCAATTCTCATTGTCAAAGTTTTCCTGATATGTGTGAGACTACTTCCTTTCCTAAGTGGAGAAATTGATTTTATGTGTCATTATTAAGAGTTCCAGTGCCTCTTGGTGACTATTTTGAGAATTAATCTTCATTTGTACTGCTTGAATTCAGTTCAGTAAACACATTGAGCCATTTCAGGTCGGGTAAGATGCCCAGTATTGGGCCTTAGATGATAAGACAATCTCTATCCCCCAGGAGCTCGTAGGCTGTTAAGTCAAAATCAGATTCTCTTGACAGAAACTTTTATGCAAAAACCTCAGCAGCATGGTCTTGATTCCTGTCATAATCTCAGTAATTCTCTAGTTTAACATTCTCCCAAAATGCCTCTTGCCTTCCCAATAAAAGCCAAACCCTTTAGAATAATATTTAAGGCAGTTCATATCTGTTCTCAAGTTTGAAAAATAAAATTGGTCTTTTGTGGGGACTGGGAGTTGACATGAGCAAAAGAGTCTAGCATAAGCAAGAAAAAATCTGAGATAAAATTAAATGCAAGATAATTTAATATCTACCCTTAGAACTTCTTAAAATAGGCTCAAAGAGAAATTGGAGACACTCGTGGATATGGAGGAAATTTTGCGTAGTCATCCCTACTAAAATGGGTTCCTAAAAACTCATCCTGCCATGCGAATTCACTGAACAAAAGCCACAGGAATAGGACACTCAACAACCTCACCAATGACACATTAAATAAACAAAAGATGGGAACGTAACAAAAACCGGTAGCACAGTTTTACACTTAAAAAATGATTAAAAATCCGTAAATACTACAATAAATATGGCACTTTACCTTGGAAGAGATTTGAAGTTTGCTAGTGGAAGTGAGTGACAGAGAGTAGAAGTTTGTGAGTTGTGAGATGGTAGACAGAGGGTTTTTGAGGATTGGACAAAAGTTCCATCACCAGATACTGATGGCATGACTCGTAACACACATAGTAAACTGAGGAAGCTGATAGGTGTTTGAGGTGTGTGCCTGTCTCAGTTTTGTGCATTCCTTTGCAGCTTAGCTCACCTGGGTACAGTTTTCTAAGTTCAACTAGTGTTTTTGGCAGAGGATTTTGCACAGAAGCAAATGTAAAATTTGTGTTATGCCTAAATTGTTCCTTAATGTATCAGTCACATTGGAACGCATTTTTATGTTCAAAACAAGCATTATAGCAAAGCTGACTGTATTTTGTAATTTTAGGTGTTTTATTAGCTCTATAAGCCACATGGTCATGAATTTATAATGTTTTATTTCACAGTTATGGACAAAAGGCTGAAGATTCTAAGGCTGGTTTAGGAGAATATTTGAATTCTTTTCATGTAAAGGGCAATATGTCAATCAATTCAAAAATTTCCTGATGGATATGAGAGCCTGTGGAATAGGATTAAGAAATAGGAGGGCATGGGAAACTTGAAGCAGGAGGTGGCAGCATATGGCCACCCAGGATAAATGGGTGCTGAAGAGGACCTGGAGATGAGAACATAAATTTTCTGTCATCCTAATTGGGCCTAGGCTTCCTCCTGCTTATTTTTAACTAAGCGGAAATAGAAAGAAACTGTTCTCAGAGGTATTTTTGGCCCCCACAGCTGCAAGTGAGCGTAGCTCAGTTTTGCATGCTTTATTTCAAAAAAAAAAAAAAAAGAAAAATTGTGTTTTCACATAAACTTCATTACAAAGGTGATTTCTCCGCAAGAGGAGACAATAATTAAAGTTCACAGGATTGTTTCTGTAATACTGCTTGGAAACAATCCCCATAATTGCAGCCAGGATAACATAATATTGGCTGTCGAGAGAAGGGAGAATTCAGCATCTGTGACAGGGTACTTTAAGCTACGTAATCCTTTCACATATGCCGATAATACCTGGCTCACTATGGTGATGTTTCAATTAAATAATTTTCAGAATCCCATTGTCCTGAACTTACAATATATTTCATACATGAATAGAAAACAAGGAAATTCTTAGAGATGAGATTGAGTCGTGTAATTTTTTTCAAGAAAATAGAAGAGGTAAGTGGCCAAAAATCAAGCAAAGCAGGTTTTAGCCTAGTAACAATGAAATTATCAGATCCTATGAAGGTGAATATATCATACACAGAAATATTACCAAATGAAATTATTCAAAGTTTAGCTTCTTAATCTACAAAGATTCTTCCAGATTTTAGAAAAAACATTGTAAAAAAACTTAACTCACAAATTTTTTTGAAAATTTCAAAGAATTAATTCCTGTATCCTCAAATACAATTTGCATATCACATCTCTGTGCCTTATGGTGAAAGTAACACTATTTTTCAAAATTGAAATTAAATTGCAGCCTATTCGATTAAAAATAAAGAGCATATACACAATATACCCCTAATTCTTCTATTAGTCATGGTTATCACTGTTTTTTTTTTTTTTTTGCCAAACATATTATTTTGCTCCAAATTCTCTTCTTGCTAATTCATTCAGCAGCTCTGTTTTTAAATGAATTTTCCTTTTAACTTGCACTGTGCATAGTTCCCGCAGAAATCTTCCCTGAGTTCTTCTCAGCCCTGAGTGCATCTAGATGCGTGCGTGGGCAGTGGAGTGGCGTGAGGAAGCTAAAGCTTACTCTCATATGACTTATGAGTCATTCAGGTTTCCTGGGATCAAAATGGGATGTAGAGGTACAAGTTCTCATCAAGGAAATAAAAATGAGAGTTTTTATTCAGTATTACCTGTCATTTCAGGCACTGGGGGGAAAAAAAAAAAAAAAACTAGGTGTCACGCACAAGAAATTTCTTTTAATCCTTTCTAGGATTTATAAAAGCAACTAAATGTAGCAATGATGTGAAATGAACACCAGCCACTCATTTAAGTCATGCTCATACCACATAGTGCTTAGCGTATAAAAGCAAAGCCTGCTCTGATGCATTGTAAAACTGCCCCTAGTTGATTTAAGTAACCACTGCCTGAGAAGCTTAGGAGCATAAATTAACAAAATAACACACATATGCGTGTGCACACGCGTGCACAGATGCCATTAACTCCATATGCAATAGCAAATTCAGCATTCTAACCATGACTGGATGGTTTCTGAGTTATAGATATGTAGATTGAGAAGGCATGAGAAGGATATACACATTTCAAAAGTGAATATTTAAAATCAACCAACAGACAAAATGAAACCTCAGTGCCTTTCAAGTAACTACTGATGGTGTTTGTAGACTATTTCCAATTTCATTGGACACCTGCTTTATTTATTTCATGTTTGTTTATTTTACTTCCTAGAATGAGGGAATGCTGAATCTCTGCAACTGTGAAATCCAAGCTTCTCATTGGATACATTCAAACACTAAGTGAAAAGTTAAGTGTCTTGTCTTATAACTCACAATGATTATTTGTGGAGCTGGGATTAGGACCCAGAAGCAATACAATTCCCTAGTTTCTTAAATATATTAAACCCAATTTTACTTGGCTAGGCAGAGCAGTTGTGACAGTTAATATTACGTTAAATATCAACCTTACAGTAGGAGGTGTTCAGCCTCTCCGAAGACCCAGCTCTCTTTGCATTTCTGCCTCATGTATTTGCAACAAAGAAAGAAAGGCAATAAAATATTAATGTTGTGAAATATTTGGAGTTACAAAAATAGGAAGAAAAAGCACTGAAATATGACTGCATGTCAGAACTTACGTGTTGAGGCCAGACTCCATTCCTGGCTGACTCCTGCTGGGAGAGGGAGCAGGGATTCAGCCATGTAGAATCATCTAACAGCAGGATCCAGCTAGATATGTAACTCTGCTGCTAAACTGAAGGCAGAGTCAGAGTCCAGTTCCTACTTAGTTTCCCCTTTGTCTTAGTGGCCTGTGTGACATTCAAATAAAAGGAGCTTCCGATTTTCCCAAAGGTTGATGTCTCCTGTGATTTCTTTCTTTGATTTCAGAGATTCCAGTGTTTTTGTAGCATCCTGCAGTGGGTTGGCTACTGAGTGGTAAAGTTGTGAGTCAGGAGTATATGGCTTTCGGGAAGTCTCCTAACAAATGTTATCTTTTCTAGGTGTACAATCCTACTCCTGTGTGTTACCCCATGCTATGTCCAGAGCTTGAAATATTTACCACCTGAGGGTCATTATGAGTCAGAATTGACTGGAAGGCAATAGGTTTGGTTTTGGTATATGTAACTTACCCATTTCTATTCTCCCTCCTATCCTTCCCAAACCTAACTTCCAAAACTGCCTAGCTCAAGTTTCTTTCTTTCTTTTTTTTTTTTTTGGTAAAATTTCCTTCAACTGCTTTGGGTAGAAATAACTGCTTCTTCATTTGTGTCCGAGTAGAATTTGTTCTGACCTCTATTGTAGACCTCATGTTCATGCATTGTAGTTCCCCTTCATATCCTATGTTAGATGTATAAGGGGTATGTCTAGGATGACCCTTGGCTCACAATAGGTACTTATATATATGTGCTGATTGAATGAATGAAATGTTTAAAGTTCAGTCCTATATATACTCAGCCCTTATGTACTTGGCCTCATTCCATTTTTAATCTTTAAAAAAAAAATCTCAAGGATAATTTTTGTTGATTTAAAATTTAATTATTCTGTCAACTCGCAAATATTAATTAGGCATTTATTACATCCCAGGAACTCTTCCAGGTATTGGGGATACCGGCAATTAAAAAAAACAAAAAAACACAATGGCCATGCTCATCTAAAACTCATGAACACTATGCAAATAATCAAATGAATGTATATCAGATAGCGATAGGTGCTATAAATAAGAATAATGTAGCTTAAGAGAATAGAGGAGTGGAATATTATTTTATGTAAAAGGTCATGGAAGACCTCATTTCAAAGGTGATACCTGAGCAGAAACTAAAATAGAATAACAATAGTTAAGTGGGTATATTAAGGATGAACATACCAGAAGGTAGAAACAAGAAATGGTTGATATTTTCAAAAAAAACAAAACAAGTAGACCAGTCTGGCTGGAGCAAACTGATTTTGGTTGATGTTGATAGCAGATAAATTCAGAGAAGAAACGGTGGAGAGAGGATGTTAATGTTGGTCAGGAGCATATCTCTTTCCTTACCATTGGATTAAAGGTATACCAGCACTTTTTTTTTTTTTTGTCTCTGGACCTCAGAGGTTAGGCATTATTGTAGTTCTGATGCATTTAGCATCAAGGCGGGTCCCTTTTAAAATACATAAAGCTCAGCAGACCAGAGTTGGAGGCTCATTGTTTTGCAAGTTGAGTGTTCTATTAGGTGGTGCTTCCTAGATGTGTTAGTTTTTGTAAACTTTTGCCTTTTTTTCCTTTGATTCTGTGAGATAAGTCTTGCAAGCGTAAGTATGCTTTTCTGTGTGATATTTAGGGACCCCTCATGGGTTTGTTTTGGTTTTTTTGTGTGTCATATTTGGAAAAACCAGAGGTTCCCCCCATGTAACCTAATGGAAAGTCGCCCACAATAAATTATCTGTATGGTGGCTTTGTGGTTAAGTGCTACGGCTACTAACCAAAAGGTCGGCAATTTGAATCCACCAGGTGCTCCTTGGAAACTCTATGAGGCAGTTCTACTCTGTCCTGTAGGGTCACTATGAGTCAGAATCAACTTGACGGCAACAGGTTTTTATAGCTCTCATTGGTATATTGCCATATCACAGATTGCTGGTATCACAGTGTCACTTGCCTCCTTGGTGGCTTATATTATCAGACATATTTCTCAAAATCTATATTAGCAACCAAAAACTTAAACACAATTAGTAAGCATGCATTCCAATACTGAAAACACAGGCCATCGAGAAAAAAAAGGGAAAAATGCAGTGACGAAAGGGCTATGGGGAACTATGGGAGCATGTTTAATAAAAGAATGATATGATTTTACTGATGTTTCAGTAAACACTTATTTCTAGTTGCTGTGTAATGAATAGACTAGTGGTAGGGGATGTAAGCAGAAAGACCACAGAATATACTATGGAAATAGTCCAGCCTAGAAATGATGATGGCCTGGACCAGAACATAAGCCCTGGAGGTAGAGAGAAGTGATCAGTGATGGGATATATTTTGAAAGTAGAGCCAACAGTTTCTGCTGATTAATTAGGTGTGGGTTATAAAAAAGAGAAGGTAGAAAAGAAGACTTCAAGAGTTTAGGGCTGGAATATTGCTATGTTCTGAGACTGAGAAGACTGAGTGAGAATCAGGTGTAGAGATGGAAGTTGAAAGGTTTGTTTTTGGACATGTTAACAAATTAACACAAAGATCCTATCAATTTTTTTTTAAGTAGAGATGTTGATGAAGTATTTGGATATACGAGCCTGACTTAGGAAAATTTACAGTTACAAAAAAATCTAATCGTCTTAGCTCAACCAATATTTATTATAAATATGAACTGTAAATATGAAAAATCAGTATTTTTAAATAATTTTATTTACTTTGTTGTTGTTTTGAAAATATACACAGCAAAGCATACACCAGTAGTTTTTACGTGTATCATTTAGTGACATTAATTACATTCTTCGAGTTGTGTAACCATTCTCACACTCCTTTTTTGTGTTGTTCCTCCCCCATTAACATAAATTCACTTGCGCCTATGGTTCCTATCTAATCTTTCAAGTTGATCTTGTCAATTTGATCCTATATAGATAGTTCTTAAAAGACCATAATGCTCAAGGAAGACATTTTTTACCAGTTAAGCTAAACTATTATTTGGTTTTAAGAAGATTTCAAGGAATATTTTTGGTTTACAGTTTAAAGGCAATAGTTTCAGGGGCTCATCCAACCTTCATGGCTCCAGGAAGTCTGAAATTCATAAGAATTTGAAATCTTGCTCTGTATGTTCCCCCCTTTTGATAAGGATTCTTCTATAGAATCGTTGACCAAAGTGTTCATTAATGGTACCCAGACATCATCCAGCTCTGGTCTTGTGGCAAAGGAAGCAGTTATTCATGGAGCCAATTAGTTGCACATTCCATATCCTCCTCCCATTCCTGCCTCTCCTGCTTTCTCTGTTTTCCCAGGTGAATAGAGAACAATTGTTGTGCCTTGGATGGCCACTCACAGGATTTTAAGACCCAAGCATTGCACATTGAGGTAGGAGGTACAGCAGAAGCACTAAATATATTATTAGGTCAATTAACTGGGATGTCCCATGAAACTATGACCCTAAACCTCCAACCTAAGAAACCAAATTCTATGAAGTTTTTGGTTGTACATAAGCAGCCTCAGCAGTTTTTTTTTGTGTGTGTGTAAAAGTATCTATCATACAACTTCTGCCAACTCAACTTTTTACAGTTGTACACCTTATTGACAGCAAGTATAATCATCAGCTGGCAACCCTACCCTTAATCAACGTGATATCTCCATCACCATTAACCCCCACTTCCCCCTTTGTCCCACTGCTAGTAACCAATAAGAAACTTTGGTAATTAAACAACACACTATTAAACTACCAGTTGGTCAAGGAAAAATCAAAAGAGAAATCACAAGGTTCTTAGAGTAAAATGAAAATGAAAGCAAAGCATACCAAAATTTATGGGATGCAGGGAAGGCAGTGCTCAGAGGAAAACTTATAGCAATAAATGTCTACATGAAAAAAGAAGAAAGATCTCAGATTAACAGCCAGACACTAGAAAGATAAGAGCAAACTAAGCCTAAACCTTCCAGAAGAAAGGCAATAACAAAGATCATAGTATAAATAAGTAAATTGAAAACAGTAAAATAATAGAATCAGTATTAACACCAGAAGTTTGTTCTTTGAAAGATCAAAAAAAAAAAAAAAAAAAACCCACAAACTTTTAGCTAGTCTGACAAGGGAAAATATGCAAATAGCCAAAATAAGAAATGAAAGAGGGGACATTACAACTGATCTGATAGAAATAAAGATAATTATGACAAAATATTAAGAACAACTGTACAACAGACCAGATAAGCTAGAGGATAAATTCTTAGAAGCACACAACCTATCCAAGCTGACTGATGAGGAGATAGAAAGTCTCAATAGACCCATAGCAAGTGAAGAGACTGAATCAATGATCAAAAACCTCCCAGGAAAAAAAATTACTGGGCCAGATGGCTTCATAGGGGAATTTTACCAAACATTTAGAGAAGAATTGATATCAGTACTGTTTAAACTCTCCCAAATGATAGAGAAGGAAGGAATACTCTGTAATTAATTTTTTGAAGCAAACATAACCCTGATACCAAAACTAGACAAAGACACCACAAGAAAACTACAGACTGATCTCTTATGATTATAGATGCAGACATCGTCAATAAAATACTAGCGAACAGAATCCAACAGCATATCAAAAGAATCACATACCTTGACCAAGTGAGGTTTCTTCCAGGAATGCAAGGATGGTCCACCATTAGAAAATCAATCAACATAATATACAACAACAACAGAACAAAGGAAAAGAACCACATGATCATCTCTATGGATGCAGAAAAAGCATCTAATAAAATCCGATAAACTTTCTTGTTGAAAACCCTAAAGAGGATTAGAATAAAAGGGAAATTACTCAGTATGATTCAGGGCATATGTGAAAAGCTAATAGCCAACATTATACCTAGTGGAGAAAGACTGAGAGCTTTCTCTTTGAAAGTGGAAATAAGACAAGGGTACCTGCTCTCACCACTTCAATTCGATATTGTATTAGAAGGCCTAGTCAAAGCAATAGGACAAGAAAAAGAAATAAGAGGAATCTGGATTGGAAAAGAAGAAGAAAAATTATCCTTATTCACAGATGAAATGATCCTGTATATAGAAATTCCCAGAGTCCACAAGAAAATTTCTAGAGCTCATAGTGCAATTTACCAAAGTTGCAGGGTACAAGCTCAACAAACAAAAATCAGCTGGGTTTCTATACACCATCAATGCAAAATTTGAAAGGGAAATTCGGGAAACAATTGCACTTACACTACCATCTAAGAAAATAAAATACCTAGGAATAAATCTACTCAGGGACATGAAGGACTTAGGTAATGAAAATTATACAACGCTGCTGAAAGATATTAAAGAATACTTAAATAAATGAAAAGATGTTCCGTGTTCATAGATTGAAAGACTGAATATTGTTAAGATGTCAATACCGCCCAAAGTGTTCTATAGATTCAATGCAATCCCAATCAAAATTCCAATAGCTTTCTTTACAGAAATAGAAAAAATCCTCGGCTTCATATGGAATGATAAGGGGCCCCAAATAGGCCCCAAATAGCTAAAGTAATGTTGAAAGAGAAGAAAAAAGAACTCACACTTCCTGATTTTAAAACATGCTATATAGCTTACATAATCAAGCCTGGTACTGGTATGACAGTAGACACATAGACTAATGTGATAGAATTGAGAGTCCAGAAATAAATTCACACATCTATGGTCAAGTGATTTTTTGACAAGGGTGTTAAGTCCACTCAATGGGAAAAGAATATCTCTTCAATAAATGGTGCTAGGAAATTTGTATTCTCGCGTGCAGAAATATGAAACAGGATCCATGGTTCACACTACACAAAAACAAATTCAAAATGGATTAAGGACTTAAATGTGCAAACTAAAAACTTGGAATTCTTAGAAGAAAAAGCAAAGGCAAAGCTGTCAGGCCTAGCTTTCAATAATGTATTATCTAACATAATAACAAAAGCACAAACAGCAAAAGATAAAACAAATAAATGGGGCCTCGTAACAATTAAAAGATTTTGTTCACGAAAAGACTCTACCCAAAAAGTAAAAAGACAAGCTACTGACTGGGAAAATATCTTCAAAAATCAGTATTTTTAAAAAGGTTTATTTTTAAAGTAAAATAAAAAAACCTCGCTCTGAGGTCACTCACTGAAACACCTAAGGGCAGAAAAAAAAAAAAAAAAGCCAGTTATCTTGACCCTCAATCCAGCACTGTTTCAATTATATTACCAGCAGCATTTTTTTGTTCCACGTGCAGATAGTAAACAGTAGTTGGTAACCTAATATAAAAAAAAATGTAAAAAAAAAATCACAAGTCTGGGCCCTGCACTCAGCTTACAAAGATTCCAGCCTGAGGTCCTTGTTCTCCAAGATATTGTTACAAAATTTATAAGCACATCTTCATGGTTGCAAACATTGCAAGCTAGAATAATTTTGGAAATTTAATAGGTTCCTTTTTGTACTAAGATATTTTCAGAGCTTTCATAGCAGAATCTGATGGTGCGATGGTGCTACCTGGAAGCATAACAACTGAATGCCCGGGGAATCAAGCGTTCAACTCCTCCCGGCTCGTGTATCACTGGGCAGCTGACCCAATCCCTGATGAATCCAAGAGACTGTTTTGTCCATTTGAAGGTTTTGTTGAAATCAACTTTCTATGTTTGGCACTCTGAATAAATTTACACTTCAAGAGGTTCTGAAAGATATGATCAGGTTGTTGGTCTTCAGCTTGCATTGAACAAGGTTCGATTTTTTTTTTTTGGGGAGAGGGAAGGAGTTAAAATCGAAGTCCCTGTGTTTTTCCTCTGGGCTGTTTTTGCATTGCAATAGCATATTTGTCAAAAGTGGCAACAGAGAATGATGTAAAGCAATATTATTTATAACATATACATATATTCTATATCTCTGTAACACATACGTGACTACAGAAATATAGAATAATCTTTGTTGGTCTCTTTAAAATCATTTGTAACTGCTGTGGACTTATCTTTTATCATGATCTCTTGGCCCCCTTTTATTCATCACTGAAGCAGTTGATTAGCTTCAACCGCAGGAAATAATAGAGTAACTTCAGAAAACAGAAAAATATTCTATCCATCAGGAAGTTCATGGTATTAGGGTATCGCAGTATGAATGCACTGAAAAGTTGCTGGGTGTCCAGGTGGTTTAATTCCTTGGCCATAGCCAAGACACCACTAAGCAGCCTCAGCAGATTTCCGGAATAAAAAAGACAGGGCAGATTTGCCATGCACTGATACATTACAGAAGTTCTTGTGCACTCAATGTTCAGGGAGTCAAAATGGCAACCATTTAGCTCTTACATGTCCTAAATTTTATCCTGGTAATACTGTCAATTAACAAACTCTACTGCTAACCAACCAAAGCAGAAGACGAAGAGCAGGAGGAGTCTGTAGGGGGCCTTTATTCAGAGCATTTGACTCATTTTGTTTTAAATCCTGCTAATCATATTTTAGAGATTTATTGCACACACCCAAATGTAATAAAGGTTATTTTATGACAGATGCTAAATATTGATGTTTTTTTATTCTAAATTTCAGTCTAATAATAAAGAATACTTTGCCCTTCGCATTAAAATATAGCAAAATGAAATTCATTAGAAGGCAATTTGGGCTGCTTACTTTTAAATGCACATCCTAGATATTTACTATGAAAAAAAAAATCTAAAAAAGAAGGTAGAAATAGGATGTCCTCTCCATTGTGTGTAAGCACCCATTACTACGGCTAGAAAAAGCACAGGTGGAGATAAACAACACTTGAAATTTTTATGTTGCACTGATACATTCCACCCACCAGAAATGAAAGCCACATCTTTTGTGTTTAAGGAATAAAAGGTACAGCACCCTGAAGGCACTTCTGGCAGGTGCAGTAATTTAAGTAATCCTAAACGCTCACGAAGGCAGCCAAAATATGAGGCCAGGTGGGTGAAAGTACCAAGTAAAATAGTTTGGAACCGCTTTGCTTAACAGTCTTAAAAAAACCGAAAAGATTTTCATCTCTCTCATGTGGCTTGGTATGACCCCAATAGAAAGCAGGGATGGAATTCTCAAATTCTTTTCAGCCCTGCCCTTTCGTTCTATGATTTAGAAATAAAATCAGAGGCTAATGTAGAGAAGTAGGAACAGTGTCCAGTAGAGGGCAGTGGAAAGGCAGGCCTGCAATATTGGATTGGATTCCTATCTTCCAAAGATGACAGGTAGATCTTTCAAGAAAAAAAAAAAAAATAGAAAAGTATTTTTTTTCTATGCACAAATTAATCTACAACGTTTGACAGTTATTCTTCAAATGCAATATGAAATTTGCATTACGGCTGTTTTCAAATTTAAAATTTTAAGAATTAAGATTGTCATTATGTATTCCCTCAATCGTTCACATAACATAATTAGAATTGCCAGTTTACATTGGTTCTCATGGACAGGATGGCAGCTATTAAATGATTTCTGGGCTCAAAATTTTCTTGTATTATTATAAACTAAATATGGTAGTCAATGTTGTGCTGCTTCTGTTTCCTCATTCTGATAATATTTCTTGAGAATCATCAGCTTTAGAGCATTATCCAAATGCCCATACCATGATGCAAGCCCTAAAGTTTACGTTTCAAGATAGCATGACTTCCTTATTATAGATACACCAAAACCAATCTTGACAAATGGCCCTTTATGACAACTTTTTTTTTTTTTTGTCCTCTAACTTTGTAAACTTTATGAAGACACATGGATAAAAAATATGATAGAAAAGTTGAGAAAACTTCCTGAGTGTGATTAAGTTTCAAACTGTTACAGAAAAAACACAAAAGACAGCCATATAAATAGGAAAGAATTACAGACACATAATAGATACGGGGCATTGAAAATAGGGCACAGTCTATATTTCATGCCGCCCTAAATCTTTCCTGGGACAAGGCTTATATGCTAATGACAACTGACATTTACTTCATGCTATGTTTTCCTTTTCAATGAGTAAGAGCATCACATGTCTTGCTCCACACCCTTTGTAGAACCACTTGGACTTAGATCAAAGAAGGCCCTGAAGACACACACACACACACACACACAAAGGCATATGTGGATGATATTAATAAACATAACTTGCTGGAAATTGTGAATTTCAACATTCCTACAATTTTGCATTAACGATCATTTAGGCTTAGTGAATATTTGCATTTCTTTAATTTTGTAGAAGGCACAACATCTGCTTGTCTTTGGAAAGGTAGAAGAGACAAGGGAGGTTTTTTGGCTTCTGTACACCTCTCATTTGAAAAAGGGCTCAATCTCTTTATTTATTTTATTTTAATTCCATCCAATTCCATATTCTGGTGGAATGCACATTGTAAGAGAACTGCATCTGTTGACCAGTTACAGCTATGTCCTTGATGGTGCTCTCTAGTAATCCATCCTCTGAGTGCTGGTGGGGTTTCTCAGGAGAAAACGGAGACCCTACCTTCTTTCCCCGTCGCTGTGCTGCAAAATGATTAGTCATCATCTCAGTGGTTGCTTGGTTTTTCTAAGTCTTATCTGGAAGCTGCCAAGATGTAGTCAGATGCTAACACCATGATACGGAAGCATTTAAACACCGGAGACAGGCAGCATGGCAGCAGCGACCGAGCGTTTTTATCTCAAGCCCTAGACAGCAAGGCAGCTGAACAGAGCAGTTTAACTCGGGGGGACAGCAATGAAAGTGTGGCAGCACATGAGAGCACATGCTGGAACAGGCTGACGGACAACATTTGGCTTGTGTCATGACACGGACTCAAAAGCAATGGAAAGACAGAAAATAAGCTTCTAATTTCCTTCCTAGAAATTAGATCCAGCTTCTGACTACTGTTCCGTGTTGGTTAGGGTTTGAATACATAAAAGCACAGAGGCTTTAATGCATGTCTGGTAATGGAGTTTCCTTTTTTCTCCTCTTTCTTTCTTCTTTTTTTTTTTTTTTAATTTCTGCAGTGTGCCTCTTTCGGTGTAGATGGAACAAAATCATTCCTATTTTTCAAATGCCTAGTTTCATGACTCATGAAACTCCATTTATTCTTTCATTAAGGCATTTATTCATTCATTCAATACTACCTACAATGGTCTAGAAGCTCTTTAGATGCTGGGGTTATGTCAGTGAGCAAAACAGAAATTCCTGCCATCCTAGAGCTTACATACCAAAGTGTGGTGAAAGAAAATAAATAAATATGCATAAAATATGTAATGGACCAGATGGTATGCAGACCATGTAGAAAAATAAAGCAGAAAAAAGGGTAGTGAGTACCAGTTTGGGTTTAGCCGAGAGTTGCTTTTTGAGAGTGCTAAAGGAAGATAATGGATTTTGCAGAGACTTTTTTTTTTTTTTGGTCCAGCAGGTGAGGGAGCAGGCTGTGTGGCTGGGAGACCACGTTCCAGGCAGAGAGAAGGACAAAGTCAAGTATGCTGACCTGAGCATATTTGCCATTACTTGATTACTCCCTATCAATGACAGCCTGGTATCCTCCCTGTTCCCCACTTTTCTTTCTTCCTCCTTTTATTCATTTCTTCATTTAACAAGCACTTATTGAACATCTATTATGTGCACTGTACCGGCCACTGAAAATAATAAAAATAAGCAGGATTCACAGTATATGTTGTCGTTGTTAGCTGTCCTCGAGTTGACCCTTACTCACGGAGACCCCATGTGTTATAGAGTAGAACTGTCACGTAGGGTTTTCTTATCTGTAATCTTTACAGAAACAAATCGCTGGGCCTTTCTTCTTCGGAGAGTTTGGGTGGGTTAGAACCACCAACCTTTTTGTCAGACAGTTCAGTTCACTCCAACCGCTATTGCCAAACTCAGCTCCAAGATCCTATTTTGCATATGCAAGACTGAAAAGTTCTCAGAGCCCTGGTAGTTCAATGGTTAAGAAGAGCTCGGCTGCTAACCAAAAGGTTAGCATATGAATCCACCAGCCAATCAACTTTACCTATTGCTGACCTCCACCAATCAGGGGTTGGGGTACCATACTCAGGTACCGATTTCATTCCATGGACTTCTACTTCTTTTTCCCAATGTCCCTTACAGCCAGCCAGGGTATCCCTTGACCATTCTGAATCCTCTGCCTCAAACTAGAAGTTTCTCCCCATCTGCCATGTCTTACAGGACATAAGTTTTCAGCTGTCAGTTTACTTTGGAGTGAACTGCTCCACCATTTCTACAATGAGGCCTCAAGTGAGAAATCCCATGCTATTGAAAAGTATGAAAACTTGGGAACCTTAACTAGATCTTAATACTTAACTAGGAACAAAGTACAATGAACATGAAAGTGAAAAAGGAGGAGGAGAGATAGAAGAAGTTTCCCTATTTTCTTATTTTGCCGGATCCAGGGGTGAATGGACTGAAAACCAAGCCTGTTTAAATTCAGAATTCTCCCACCCAGAGAGATTCTGTCAGGACTAAGAAGAGGAAGAGATAAGGAAAGGAGAATTCCCCTCTGAACATACTAGAGTGAAGGGAAGAGAAATTTCCTCATAGCCATTCCCCTGCATCAAGTGTGAACAACAGTCACAAATCAGATATTTGCACAATTGGAACTGTAGTGTGTTAATCCACCTCAGTCTCCTTCGTAAGGCCCAATAAGATGCAGAAAAAGGGACGACGGATAACCCAATAAGCAAGGAACACCTGTGCTTACTTGTGCTTACTTACCTAATCTGTCCCACACAGTTTCACCTGTTTTTCACCACCTCAAAGACTAGGTAAAACCCATGACAGATTAGTAAGTAAACAGAATTAAGCCTGTGCATACCTTGTTTGCCGTAAACCTGTGCATACTGTGCTTACTGGTTAATTGACCCCTGTGCAGAAATATAGTATTTTAGCTTCCACATGTTCTAGTCTTTTCTTAAAACAGTCTCACATAAACATTCCTTTCAAATCAAATGTATATATTTTCTAAATAGAATCACTATTATTCTCTCACTTGTCTTCAGTGCAAATCTCATTCTCTAAGCTGTCTCTACTTTTCCCCCTTGTCACCGCCATCTCTGCTGCCACCATCCCTCTACTCTCTTCTAGATTGCTTACACAGGGTCACAGGCCCACAAGGGAGGACAGGGGAGGGATGTCACACTCAAAGTCTGGCCAAGTTCCCAGGGCCTGACTGCTGCTGTCCTCTTCCTTGAAGCTATCCCCTGAGGAGGGGAGACTTGCAAGAAGGGGGAGAGTTCAAGGAGAGGAGGAGATGCTCAAGCTCATCTGTTTCCCTCCAAATCACCCTCATTACAAATGTCTCCTGAAGCCTGCAAAAATCTTCTAGGCAGTGATCAGCTTTATCTGGGGCCCCTGGACCATCCTAGGGGCAGTGCAGCCATGTTCCCCCTCCACCCTCTAGGGTACCCCTCTGTCCTCAGTGTGCCTGACCCTTTGTATCATCTAACCTCAGGACAGCTACCTGGCTGACTATACTCCTGTTTTCTACCCTGGGAGTCAGAGGAACATTTTTTTTTTCTTTTGGCCCTCTTCTTTGTCCCCAAAGAACCATTTTTACAGGATTGGGGCTTTTTTCCTTTCTCTTGCTACCTCGGCATGCCATTCCATGTTTTCTTTATGTTGACATGGAGGTATTTCTCTGAGTTATCAGCCTTCTGATCATTTCCAGCATCTCCCCAAACATCACAATCTGTATACTTAGGGACCCTTTCAAATTCACACAAAGCTTCTGTATTGAGAAGAATATTTCCTAGTGGCCCAGAACTAGGGACTAGGGTCCAAAGCTTAGGTTATTTAAAAAAAGACAAGAAGTAGAGAATATCAGCAACCACAAATGGTAGCCATGTGACGTCCTTCAGGGTTTATTGAGGAGTGAAAAAATAGGCTAGCTCCCTGAAACCATCACTCAGTTGTTTATCCTCAAACCAGATTATATAATCTCTGTGAAATCTATAAGCAAATAATGGGAGCAAAGAGAGAAGGAAAAAATCTACAGTTTGAAACTGTCAGTTGGGGGAAGAATTTCACAGTTTTCCCTTTGCTCCCTGAGGAAGGAAGGGCAGAGACATGTTTCTCCCCACAACTAGCCAGTTGAGAGGTTCCTTCAAGAAAATCATTCATTCCGATGGAGGGGAGCTGGGAGAAGGGAAGGCTGATATGTATCACATACGTCTTTCCAGGTGTTGCCAGTATAATAAAATGAGGGTTGCTGGATGGAATGTGTGTGAGAATAGAAAAATCTCTGAACTGTATGCTTTATAAAGGATGAAAGAGATAGAGAAGAAATACTGAGACTCTGTTCTGTACTGAATCAAGCAGAGGGTGGAGTTCATCAGAAGAAACTGAGTGGGAGGAAAATGAAGCATGAAGGTTGGCTTCTAGAGCCAGAATAAGGAAACTTCAAGAGGGTGTCATGAATTCAGCCAGACTGAGAAGTATCTTCGAAGAGCTATGATGTCAGCATACTCAGCCCACTCAACTTTTTTTCTCTATGTCCTTGGTATCCTAGCTCCCTACAGTGGCTGCTACACCAAGGCTAGTTACTGCGAATAGAGTTGGGGATGATATACTTCCCACTCGTCTGCCACTGAGAGGAAAGGCATTCACAGTCCCAGTGACATGGAAAATCATGTCCTGTCTCTGGATGGGGATGGCCGGTGATGACACTGGGAGGGAATTCTGGATTAATTTTCCCATAGGCATATCAATATATGTAGTGGTTAGGTTCTCTGCAGCACTAATGAAGTATTGGACTTGAGGATATTGTAGGTTTGACAGTTTTGTTGGACCAACTTTTTGTCTGACACTTCTGTATGGATTGTTTCTATGGGAAAATGTGCTCTGATTTTGGAACAATTGACGAAATTGCTTTTGTGATTTGTAAGAAAAGAGGAAAATCTTCCCCGTAACACATTATGCAATCTTGGTTTTTTAAAGATAATTGAATATCTCATTGATATTTATTACTGAAGATAGGTTGAATTTTTTTTAAAGATATTTTTAATGCATATGTAAGAATTAAGACAAATAAAAATATATTCTTATTTTACAGTTTTATTACTTCTTATGAATTTTTCATTTAGTTGTTCCCAGAGTGTGGGTTGGTAAATGATATAAAGGACACAATGACATTTTCTATCTTTGTGATCTAGTCCAGATAGTATCACTTGAAATTTAAGGCAATTTAAGATTATTTTGCCTTTCTGAAAAGAAAGATATTCAGTGTTTCTGTTCTCAGAAATATATCATACTCACATTTCATTTTTCCGTAAAAGATCAGAGTTTTCTAAGAGTTACACAATAGTCCAAGATATGTAGAGTACTCACAGAACAATTACCTTTGTAAAAAAAAAAATATATATATATCTTTTATATTTTTTAAAATAAACTCAAAAATATATAATAGACCTAAAATGTTGCTTAAAATTCCCCACTAGCAAAACAAGCAGAATGAAAATTAGCAGGAGGTCCTTGAGCAAAATCTAATTCAAAGTCTTATATACGTGTTTAGTACCTAAGAAGAAATACTCCAGTAGGATGCCACAAAGACATTGTCAGGTTCTGCTTCTCTGCATGGCATTAAAACAATTACCTGATTAGAGTGGTGTACCACGCAAAAAAATAATGGCTTAAACAATGAGTTAATGGTTTTTTGTTTTTCCCCACAGCTACCATTCAATTGTTAATAATATAAGCATAAATATCATTATATTATTGTCAAGACTAAAGTCAATTTTATCTATATTTCAAGATTAAACTCACATTCATAGAATGTTCCAAGTGTCACTTTATGTTCTACCTACTCCCCTAAGCCCACAGAAAAATTTTAGCTGCAGGCAGATTCATAAAACTACCATGTTTTACTTAGCCCATGGAATCCTGGATATGAAAAGTGAGTTCCAGAGATTGACAGTACGGTACCATGTACTGGAATAATATGCTTCACTGGCTAAAAGCAAGACTGAAGGACTTAATGACATTGGAACAGAACCAGAGGGATGGTACATGTGTAAAATAGTTCCTCTCAGAAGAGGTCTGGGGCTTGAAATCAGGAGTGCCAAAAAAGAAGAAAAGAGCTGTGAAGAGAGATCTCACTGTTCTATAAGATGTGGTGCCCATGAGAGTACTGAGGCACAGCAGACTTTAGATTTTCTTATCTTCTTACAAAGTACTCAAGAGATGCTCATGTTGTTTTGTTCTACATCAAGGAAGATAGTGGTGGAAATGGTTTGCATAGCCTACTCTCAGGAAAAAAGTAACAACTGATTCACCTGTCAGAAGCGTTGAGAATGTATATGTTTGAAATCAAAGGAAAGTTTTAACAGACTAGAGTATAAACTTTCTCAGTTTAAATGCAAAGTTAAATGCATTATTTTTTTTCTTGTGGAAAAAAAAAATGAAAAATTGATTGCTACTTAGGCCCTGATCTTTGAGAGCAGAATTACAATGGCAACCGATAGTAACTAGTTAGGCCTATATAGTAACACAGGTTGTTATTGTTGTTGTGTGCCACAGGTTAGCAACAGATATATTAGCAATTTGGGGATAAAGAAAGGCTATTGCAGAGCTGTGTGTTTTTCTCTAAAAAAAAAAAAAAAAAGATAGGTCTAAATTTTCATAGGCCTCATGCATTTTTTTTTTATGCATTAAAATAAATAAATAAAAACAAAAACCTCATGAAGACCCCAAGTGTTTCAGAGTAGAGTTGTGATCCATAGGATTTTCATGGCTGTGACCTTTTGGAAGCAGATCACCGGGCCTTTCTTCCAAGGTGCCTCTGGGTGGGTTCAAACAACGCCTTTCTCTTAAGTGCAAACATGCTGTAAATATTACCCAAATTTGCTGGACTCTCATCTCTCTGGAGCCCCTGGGTGTACAAACAGTTAACACGCTTGTCTTCCAATCAAAAAGCTGAAGATGTGAGTCCAGCCACAGGCATCTTAGAAGAAAGACTTGGCGATCTACTGAAGAATCAGCCACTGAAAACCCTACGGAGCACAGTTCCACTCTGACATACCTTGGGTTGCCATGAGTAGGCATCAACTCAGAAGCAACTAGATGTTCTCTGTAGCTTCAGACCTAAGGCCTTGATCTAGGGTTCTGATATACATTATGAGAAACTGTAACATAATTCCTGTAGACTCTCAGTCTTAGTGCCAAAATTGTGAATGGCCTGAGGCTATCCCATTTTCAAACTAAAAAATTAGTCTGTTACATTTTCATATATAGGTACTGACAAAAGAACACAAGACCCTGGGTCAGAGACAGAGATGGTTTATTACAATAAAAATGGGTAGTCCGAGCAACATCTTAGTGTCAGATACCCATACTCCAGTCCGCAAAGGGCAATGCAATGAAGGCAATATGTTTGACGGAGCATGCTGTAAGTTTGTATCACAAGAGAGAAACCCCAAAATTAGGAGTCTCTAAGAGTCAGAATTGACTTGACAATAGCTAACAACATGTTTTATGGGGCTGTTGGCACATTTGCTTACTCTCCTCTACAGAGAGAAGATTATAGGCAGTCCCTGATTTACGAGAGTTCCATTCCTGGGACTCCATTATAAGCTGGTTCTTATGTAAGCTGAATACCTTTTTTTTTTTTTTTTGCTTTTACTCTTCATTATTACCTTTTATTTTCAGTATTTTTATAAATTCAATCTTTGACAATCTAAGAATAATAACATCAGAAAATTACGCACTGCAACATTGTATGTAGAACATATTACTAACAATAAACTGTACCAAAAAAAAAAAAAAAATGGTCCTAAGTGTGAATCATGGTAACTTAAATACATTGTAGGTGGGGTCTACCTGTACTCATTACGTTGAAATGTAAGCAGATGTCTCCAGGGAGGGAAACGAGACTTTACTACCCTGGAATGTCTCTGGGGTCTCTATGTCTAGTGAGACACTACTTATAGCTACCAAGACATGTTTGCTGTTCAAACATGCCCGTTGTTAAGAAGGCCTGGTCTGTGCAGGAACATGAGAAATTCAGGGAGAATTATCTCCCAACACTTCATTGAGAAAGTTTAGACCCAGGTGGTGGAACAAGCTGTTTTGTACTCTTATCCTAGTGGACAGCAGCCTTAGTTGAATTGCTTTTATTCTCCTGTTCTTCTCTATACACAAGGTACACTACTTTTGCGTGTGTGTGTTTCTATTTTTGAGGTGTAATTTACATACAGTGAAATGCACAGATCTTAAGTGTTATAGTTTCATGAGTTTTGACAAATGTATAGCACTGTATGTACCACATTATAGAATATTTCCAGCACCACAGAAACTTCCTTCAGGCCCTCTCTAGCCAAATCTTGCCCCCAAAAGAGGCAATGAATATTCTTTTTCCCTCATAGGTAGTTTTGGCTATTTCTGGACTTCACATAAATAGAATCATATAGTATGTGTTCTTTTGGATGTGGGCTTTTTTACTTATAATGTTTTTGAAATTATCCATGTGTTCAGCATATCAGTAATTTGTTTCTCTTTATTGCTGAGTACTATTTCATTGTATAAATACACTCCAATTTGTCCATCCAGTCTCACGTTATTGGATATTTGGATTGTTTTCAGTTTTTGGTTATTATGAACAAAGCAGCTATGAATATCCTTGCATATACCTTTTATTTGGACATATATTTCCATCCCCTTGAGTAAATACATAGATGTGAAATTGCAGTCATAGGACAGATGTATGGTTAACTTTATAAGCAAACGCAAATTCTCCAAAGTTATATACCATTTTACATTCCTATCAGCAATGTGATATAGTTTGAGTTTTCCACATCCTTTCTAACTTTTGTACTCTTAGTCTTTTTACTTTAGTCATTCTAATAGATATGAAATATCATGTCACTGTGTTTATAATTTGCATTATCCTGATGGCTGATGATGATAAACATTATTTTGTGTGCTTATTTATATATTTTCTTCTGTGAAATCTCTGTTCAAGTCTTTTTCCCATCCTCAAATTGGGTTATCTGTCATTTTATATTGATTTTATGAATTATTAATGTAATATGGATACGAGTCCTTTGTCAGATATTTATATTGTGATTTTTCTTTACTTAACAGTCTTTTGATGAGCAATTTTTTTTTTTTATTTTGATGATGTTCGAATTATTGTTGTTTGTCTATTTATTTATTTTTAAGTTGGGGATCTTTCCCTTTGTTGGGAAAGATAACCTTCTCTTGGTTGAGCGATGTGATCCAAAGATAGAGTATTTAATCTATGAGTAGGGGAGCATAGTATTAATAAAAGCAATTATATTCAACTGTATTCACCTATGCCTATTAGCCCAAAGAACAACTGCATGCTACCCAGGAGGAAATATGAAACTTGAGGCTGTGCATTATTTTGAACTCCCATCAAAAAAAAAAAAATTTTTTTTTTTTTTTTTTATGTCACAGTAAAGGTAAAATGTCTCATGTTTTCTTACTAAAACCTGAAATGTGGTATGTCTAAGACCCACCACCTGTCTGTCAATTTGTTGTTCTCTGGGGACTTCCATGGAAAGCCTGGTGGTGTAGTGGTTAAGTGTTAACCAAGAGGTCAGCAATTCAAATCCTCCAGGCACTCCCTGGAAAAAAGGGACAGTTCTACTCTGTCCTACAGAGTCGCTATGAGTCAGAATCAACTCTATGGCAGTAGGTTTGGGGACTTCCATGTTGCTATGATTCTGGAAGCTATCACAGCCAAAAGGTTTTTACCTGTGTTTTATTTACTATGTGAAAACATTGAACTGTGTGGATCATAACAAATTATGGGTAACATTACGAAGAATGAGAATTCCAGGACACTTAACTGTGTTCACGGTATCTTGAGTGTTCCTGAGCCTGAATTGCTATTACTTCCCTAATAAACCCTGTAATTGTGAGTATGGTCTGTGAGTTCCATGTGGCCATTGCAATGAATTATCGCACCCAGTAGAGAGAGCTGTGGGAGGGACAGTTTCTCTCTGAATTGGTAAAGATGGTTGACAAAAGCATAGGAATCGGCCTTAAGCTGTTGACCTTGATTCTTCTTCCCCCTCGTGAAGATAGAGGAGATCAGGCCCTGCCGCCATGACATTTTTATAGTGAGGAATATGCAGGATTGGGCAACATTCATTCTGTTGTGCATAGGATTTCTATGCACTTAATAACAACAGGGTCTAAAAGCCTCCATGCCAATGAGTTCATATATGAGAACTAGAGGCAAAAAAATGCAGGCTGAGGAAAAGATGAGAGGGATGCAAAATTCAACTCATGAAAATAAAACCTATGAGTCTGAAATTCAGAAATTTAGTCAAATCTTTTCTTTTTTTTATTGTCTGTATAATTGCTCAGATTGAGAACCTGGGAGTCACATCATCCCAGAGCCTACATGCCATGACTGTTCTATAAATTTCTTATTTTTGCATTTTCTAATCTGCACTAGTTTTCCAAAGTGAAACAGTCCTTTGAAAGGCCAAGGGTCCTTCAAAATGGTAAAAAATTTGTCCCAGAGATTTTACTTTTAGAATGGTAAAGAAATAATCAGACAGATGCAAAAAGATGCATATAGAAAAAAAATATTTATTGTAGGATTGCTATTGAGGGTAAAATGACAGAAGCAAGAAATACTACATATCCTTGGAATAGAATATTATGAAACAATTTAAGGAATAATCTGGATGCATATTTGTTGACATGGAGAGAGATTCCTGATGTATTAAGAAAGAAAAGCAAGTTATAAAACTGCGTCAAAAGTATTATATGTATGTGTATGTAAACACATGTGTGTATAACTTGAACGGCAGAACTAAACAGTTGCTTAGGGGCCTGAGTTGAAAACTCCTGTCTAAAATTTGAAACAGATTACAATATTTTACAAATAACATGCACTTTCTATGTTCGTTTGCCAATGATGTCCTTCCCTTGTGAAATATTTTTGTTAAGTGCCTCTATGATAATTTTTTTTTTTTACACATGGCTTAAAAAAAATTAGCATAGTGTGCTTACAAAAATACCTCTCGAGGAGAGAGGGGAGGGCATGGCTGGCAATCAAGTGTAGAAGGTGCACGTTATTTGTGTAAAAATAAAAAACAGTATTATATTTCTCTAAGAAGCATCTAGGACCAATACCCCCACATTTTTCGTTCCTGTACAACTTGGCTATTATAAGAAGTTCAAGTCTCTCATATAATTCTCATCACATGAAAATTTTCTAACATAGAGCACAGAATATCCAAGGTCCCACCATCCCCCATGCTCCCAAATTCTTCTAATAAGCTCTCTGGAACTCAGGCTCTGTGATTAGCACCTTCCCTGCATCCTCACTCTTACATCTGAAAGTTACCTTCACCTACCTGAGTACAAAATTTTCAACAAAAACTGTTTTTTCTCCCTCACTCTACATATCTCAAAGCCTGGAGCAGAAGAGATGTCCCACTTCTTTAAATGGTCCCACCAAGCCCTTAGTTCCTCAGGTCTATAACAAAGTAGTCATCTTTGATTCCTTTCATTTCTTCTCATTTTGTTTACCATTACGAGCAGGATGAAATCCAAATTCCTCACTATGGGCTCTAAGATAATATATATTCTGGCCACTTCCCACCTTTCTGATATCGTTTCTCACCCCTCCACCTGTATACTTCTTGCCACATACCCTAACCTCTTTGTCCCCTTATGATAAGCTCTTTCTTTTCTAAGTTTAAATAAGTGCCACTCTATGATGTCAGTTTAAAATAGAGACCGCGTAGGTTTGAAATCAGACAAGATCCACCTAACTGACACTACCACCTTACAACTCTATCAGTAAGTTAGGGTAGGAAAGCCCCTGGAGCTTGAATAAAAAGGAGATGGATTAGGGGAAAGGAATAAGAAGGGGTGGTGAGAAATTTTGGTTCCATCAGGTTAGTGTGGGGGGGGAGTGCTGTCAGGAACTAAACTGTGTTCATTTGCAAATTATGCACTGGATAAAAGAAGAAATGAGGCGTACTTTACTTCTCCAGTCTAAATTTCCAATAGCTGGCAGCCAGGTGAAATGGCAGCAGAGCACTTCTAAACGTGCAGGGGAGCAGGATGTCCAGACACCTCTCTCTGGAGGATCCTCGATGCCAGACAGCTAAACAGAAAAGCAAAAGTGCATCTGCCAGAGCTATAAATGATACATTCTGTGCCAAGAAAACAGATGATGAGGTCACAAGCAACTGCTAACAGCGACAGCATAGGGTCTAGACATGATAAGCCCTGGAAGATGAGTGAGATCTTTCCACTGCCTGTGCCCAGCTATATTTATGTAAGCTCCCTATGTCATAACAGTTGATCAAGGCAGAAGGCAGACAATGCTTGGAGATGGAACTTTTCAATGGCGTGGGGTTGAGTTCTGCACTTTAAATTTAATTGACTAATCACTGATCTGGGTTTTATTTCCTTGAAAGTGTCTGCATTAATTTGTCTGCTACTTGGCAGTTTGAGTGCTAAGAGTTGAAACTAAAGCAATTCTAAAAATAAAATTATATGTGAAGAGCATGCAAGTCTTTGGATGGTAAAATATCAAGCCTATAAAACAGTACTGCTACCATCACTACTGATACCTCACTATTAAGCATGAACTATGTACCAGGAATTTGTGAGATTCTTTCTATATATTATATATGCAATCCTCAGACTAATGCAATGAGGTAGAACCAATTATACTCTCCCTCATTCTACAGATGATATGACTGAAGTACAGATAATATAAATAAATTTCCCAAGTTCACACAGCTAGTAAGTGCAGAAATCTACATGAAAACTCCTTATTCCCTTCTTAACCACTACATAATATTCCTCCAGTACAAATCAACCAGTTGCTCACATATTATATTTGCAGAGTTTTACAAAATAGTCGCTCAAAATAATTTCCTTTCCAACTGTAATTATACTTCTTTATAATTCAAAATTTTACTTGTTTGGATTTTTCTTTTGTTTGATTTGATTATCTATGTACTTAATTTTTATCGAGTTTTCAAGCAACCAGTTTCTGGAATTTTTAATGAGTTTTACTTTTGTCTCTCTTTCAGTTAATTACTGTGTGCTTTTGCATCCATTAATTTTATTTTTTAAGTGATTTTTCTATTTTCACAAATTATTTAATATTTAGCAATCAGTGTTTCATGATAAGTGTATTTTCTCTGAGAAACATCCCATAAGTTTTGATACATTAGGTTCTTGTTATCCTCGTTTTCCAAATAGTTGCAAATGCAATTTTGACTTCCACTTTGGCCCTAGAATTACTTTCTGTTTGTTTTAGGATTTTCTGTTTCATTGTGTTGTACATACAGTTATGAGTCTGAACCAACTCGATGGCACCTAACAACACTGACATAAGTTTTGCTGTTATAACAAATTTTATGTCAAACCAGTTTCATTAGGTGTATTATTCAGAATCACTATATCTTTATTTATTTGAATCCCCATAATCTTTCAAGGCCAGAGAGAAGTATATTCAATTTTATTATCTGCATAAAGTTAATTGATCTTATAGAGACATAACAACTTTTTAAAAATTTTAACATCCTTAGAATATTACCAAATTCACACATGCTTTCCTGATTGATAAAAGCTCTAGCTCTGTATCATTTATGGGCATTTTATCTGCATATGACATTTCTTACTGATATGGACACTCAAGATTGTGCACTGTAGAAATCGCCAAATACAGATTATAGGCTAGCGATATGAAATGAGTATTAAGAAGAAAAAGACTGGAACTAAGGGACATCCAGTGACCAGTATTTCAACCACAAGGATGGAGAAACAGAACAGAACAACCTTGAGGGCAGAAGGTACCTGCAACCTGTGTAGGCCTAGTGAGAACCACTTGTCTAACCTCCAAGAGAAAAGTGTAATAGGATCCCGGCACCAACAACCACCTAGGAGAGGCTTGCAGGTGCTGAAGCTTCTGACCTAATAACATCAGACCTCAGTGAGCTTGACTCTAGAATGTAAATGGATTCTGGATCACAGAAGAAAGCTACAGCGTGGTGAACTCAGTAGCTTATGGAAGTCAGGTATTTAGGACTCTGAGAAAAATAGAGTTCTATATTAGAAAAAAGAAAAGAAAACTAAGAAAATTCAAAACAGTATACAACCCATGTTTTATATGTTGTTGTTGTTAGGCGCCATCGAGTCGGTTCCAACTCAGAGTGACTCCGTGCACAACAGAACAAAATGCTGCCCGGTCCTGAGCCATCCTTACTAATCGTTGTTATGCTTGAGCTCATTGTTGTAGCCACTGTGTAAATGGACCTTGTTGAGGGTCTTCCTCTTTTCGGCTGACCCTGTGCTCTGCCAAGCATGATGTCCTTCTCCAGGGACTGATTCCTCCTGACAACATGTCCGAAGTATGTAAGACGCAGTCTCGCCATCCTCGCCTCTAAGGAGCATTCTGGCTGCACTTCTTCCAAGACAGATTTGTTCATTCTTTTGGCAGTTCGTGGTATATTCAGTATTCTTTGCCAACACAACAGTTCAAGGGTGCCAATTCTTCTTCGGTCTTCCTTATTCATCATCCAGCTTTCACATGTGTATATTGTGATTGAAAATACCATTGCTTGGGTCAGGCGCATCTTAGTCTTCAAGGTGACATCTTTGTTCTTCAACACTTTAAAGTGCTCCTTTGCAGCAGAAATCTTTTGATTTCTTGACTGCTGCTTCCATGGTTGTTGATTGTGGATCCAAGTAAAATGAAATCCTTGACAACTTCAATCTTTTCTCCGTTTATCATAATGTTGCTCATTGGTCCAGTTGTGAGGATTTTTGTTTTCTTTATGTTAAGGTATAATCCATACTGAAGGCTGTGGTCTTTGATCTTTATTAGTAAGTGTTGCAAGTCCTCTTCACTTTCGGCAAGCAAGGTTGTGTCATCTGCATAACGCAGGTTGTTAATGAGTCTTCCTCCAATCCTGATGCCCCGTTCTTCTTCATATAGTCCAGCTTCTCGTATTATTTGCTCAGTATACAAATTGAATAGGTATGCTGAAAGAATACAACCCTGACGCACACCTTTCCTGACTGCAAACCGATCAGTATCCCCTTGCTCTGTCTGAACAACTGCCTCTTGATCTATGTAAAGATTCCTCATGAGCATAATCAAGTGTTCTGGAATTCCCATTCTTTGCAACACATGTTTTATATATGTATATAATTTTTAGTGGGTAGTATTGGTTAGAAAAGGAAATCAGGGAGAAATATAAGAAAAGGAAAAGACACCGACATATTTTAAAAAATAATATTTAGGTTAAAAATTCAAAAGAAATTGTATCAGTCAGCACGACTTTATAAAAACAACACAGAATAAAAATGTAGAAATTGTAAAATTCTGAGCTTGTGATTAGCAAAGAGAAGCAAGCTAGCCATGATATTTTCAGAAAAGGCCATAGTGAAGAAACATCACTCCAGTGTGGCTTGCAAAAAGGATTCCTTCCTCCTTTAACTGCATTGGAATGAAAAATCCATAGGACAATGAAATAAATAGAAATTAGGAACAGTGCTTCTGATGGTATGTTTGGTTTCTTCTGTTTGGATAGAAGTTTTGCGGGGATTTTTACAGTAAAATATGAGGTCAGGAGGACATGATTTCAGTTGTTAATAAAAGTGCTAACTTGAGCCTGTGCAATTAAAAGAAGTTTTGCACAGGGCACATTTGCTTCGTCTTTTCCTCTAACTTTGGGTAGTTTAAGTGAGGATGTTAATCTAACAGTTGCCTTTTCCTTCTTCTCTCCTGTTCAGTTCATTGACACCACTGACTGGAAGGTTCTTTTGACTCTGAAATGACTGATCCTCATTTTCAGGTTTTGAATCAGAATAATTTGAATAGTGATTTCTCTACCCACTGGGCAGATATCCTAGATTGAATAGTATTGACGAGTGTACATTGTCTACAATACAACCCTTTATGTGAATTATTGAACATGCATTTTTCAATAAATAGGTCATTTTCAGTGCATGACATTTCAGGTCTCCTATGGTAACATAGCCCGGGGCTAGGAGACTTTGTGTCCATTGACCTCAATATGTATATAATGTTGTGCACAAATTTAAGAAAGTATGTGATTGAACATACCCCTTCTACACCTCACACTGAGGAATTCATGATCGTTATCATCAAAGCTTTCACTTATTAAACTATGTAAAAGGCACTATTCTGTGCACTTTCTAGGTTTCTTCTTACATAATTCTTGCAGTAGGAGCCCTGGTGGCACAGCAGTTAAACCGATCGACTGCTAACTGAAAGAAAGGTCAGCAGTTCAAAACCACCAACCAGCAAGCTCCTAGGGTGAAAGATATGGCAGTCTGCTTCAGTAGAGATTTACAGCCTTGGAAATCCTATGGGACTGGTGGGTCTTGCTGGATCAACTTGATGGCAGTGGGTTTGGGTTTTGGGAATCCTTGCGATGAACTGTTTGTTGTAGGTTACTATTATCCTGTCCATTTTCCAGTTAAGGAATTTGATGACAAAAAAATTAAATAAGTTGCCTCAGATCACATAGTTAATAACATGTGTCATAGCTAGATTTAAACCTAGACAGTCTGGCCCCAGAGTCCAAAGTGTGAGTCATTATGTAGATGCGAGAGGTAGATTTAACCCAAATTGGCAACTATATCAGGATGACTGGGCCTATGGTTTCATTTTTCATATTGTAAGGAACGTTGCCCTGAGCAATGAGGCTCCCTGGACTCAGTTACTTAACTTCTTCAGGCTTGCAAATTTGGAGGTTTCTCCTCAGACACATATTCTATCCTTTCTAGAGATAGTACTGACATGCCTCACCTGCCGTAATTATTATTCATTCTGATTCCTGAAAATCTTTTTGTCTGACCCTTTTACCCAAGCACTAATTTAGCTTGACCTTAAGAATGCAGAAGTATAAACAATTGAATTAAAGAAAAAAAAAAAAAAAACACGGTTAAAGGGTATTTTAGCTAAAAGATTAGAATTTCATACCTATTAGTTTTAAAATATAACAATGATAAATTTCACGTATTTTTATTTGTATTCTTGACACACTTTCACATCTATTATCTCACCTTATTCTCATCACCATCCTGAGATGAAGCAGGTCAGGGATAGTTAATCTTATTTTAGTGTTGGGTAAATAGCCTGGAAAAGAAAATATTAGGGGGCCATGATAGCTGTTTTCAGCTATGTCAAGGGTTGTCTTAGAGAAGAAGGATTAGATAATTTCATATAGATTCCGAGGGCAGACCTGGGACTAGTCGGAAGAAGTTGTTGGGAAGCAAATTTAGCTGACTAGAGAGAACAGTTGGAGTGGTTTCAAAAATAGAACAGGCTGTCTTGGTAGGTAGTGCACTTCTTGTAACTAAATGCTTTTCAGCAGAAGAATGACTACGTCTCAGGTGCTGATAAAGTCATGGGAGAAAAACTTCATGTGAAGAGCTCACGTATGTATGTTATAATCTATGACTTGGAAGCATAAATAAATTGAATGACATTTTTCACTAGAGACAGACACAAAGGCCAGACATTAGTCAATGTTTGCTATTTCAGGCTAGTGCTAGTTCCATTGGTAAATTGTAAACTTTTAAACTCACAGTTCCTTTTGTTAATAATAAAAGCATAGGGCTATATCTGTATGCTGAGAGAGTTCCCTTCCCTGAGAACTATTGGAGAATTTCGCTTCATTTTTATTCCTTCCAGGACAGAAGATTTAACTGAGCTTTAGTTTCTGTAGATTGTATTACAAAAAAATGACTTTTTTTTGTTGTTCTATGCATACCTGTAAGAATGGCGTGGGGGCAGTGTCTGACCTGCTTTAACTTCACAAGGGTGAAGTTGAATCAAGATCAATAGCACAAGGCTGATTCCTATGAGGCAGAGGTCAGACATGCCTCCTTTGTCCGCCATCTTTACGAATTCTGACACCAATCATCCCTTGCACAGCATTCTCTACTTCTCTGCTGAGTTAGATAATTCATTCCAATGGCCACACAGAACTCACATACAACATTCACAACTATGGGGATTACTGGGGAAGTAACAGGTTACAATTCAGGTTCAGGAACACACAGGATACAGTTCTTCCATCAGAACAGTCTCTCCCCAGCCTGCATTTCTTGGCTCATGGCCCACCTTCATCTTCAAAGCCAGTCAGGGTATGTTGAGTCTTTCTCACATTGCATCACTTTGACACTGATTTTTCTGCCTCCCTCTTCCATGTTTACAGACCCTGTGATTACATACATCCCACCCATCCAGATAACCCAAGATTAACTTTTTCTTTTAAGGTCAACTGATTAGCAACTTTAATTCCATCTACAACCTTAATTCCTCTTCACTATGTCGCATAGCATAGTTGCAGATTCCAGGGACATCTTTGGGTTGGGGGGAAAATGAATAATTTCTTTTATAAGGAAGAACACAAAGCTGGTTCCTATGAGGCAGAGGTTACACATGTCCCAAAAGCCCAACTTTTCCAAGCTGATGTACCACTCCATCATCTCTAACATCAATTACTCCCCCTCCCCTCAGCACTCTCCCTCTCATCTTTGGGCTCTGTAACTGCAAAGCTCGCAGAACTCATGAACCATCAAGAAAATGGCTCACGTGGTTGTGGAGGCTGGCAAGCTCAAAATCATGGGTCAGGCATAGGCTTCTCCAAACCTACATGGCTGCAGGGGCTGAGCCCAAACTGGCAGGTCATACCACAGGCTGCTAGTTCACAAAGCTGTGGAAGCTGGAGAAATCAGGTCAGACCAATACACTGCCAGCCCATGGGGCTGCGGAGGTTGGCAAATCCCAGAACCAACAGGTCAAACAGTCCAAGAACTGGAGGTTCGACGATCACAAACTGGATGCTGGATCCAGGTGCAGAGAGCCCTGCCAGTGTACCCCCATATATACCTTGGATGCAGGCCATACCCCAAGCCATACCCCAGGGAAGTGTGAAGAAGTTAAGTTGACAAGGCTTCTCTGCTTTGGGCAATACTGAGTAACGTTAACATGTTTCATTAACATGTTAGGATTTGCAACACATAAAATGAAGGGCAGCTATACAATATTAGGAATTGTGGCCTAGCCAAGTTGACACATAACCCCAATCATCACAGGTTCCATATAACTTATTTGCATCGTCCCATTCAATCATTGTGTGTGAGTTACAAAGACCATGGCTAGCAAGGACACAGTAATAATGCTTTGCACTGTAATACCAAAAACCAAGCCAGTTACCATGAAGTCCATTCTGACTCATGTCAACCCCATGTGTTGCACTTTGTAGAGTTTTCATGGATGTAAACTGATGGAAGCAGTTTGCCAGTTCTATCTTCCCAGGTCTCTCTGGGTGGACTTGAACCTCCAGTCTTTCTGTTAGTAGCCAAACACTTAACCATTTGTATTACCTAGGGAATTCATTACGTGCATAGATGTAATCTGAATCTACCTTTTCACGGTACACAAACCTTCCAGCTCCTGATCTCCGCATCCATGTTTTTCCCACTCCCGCCTCCTCTTATTTTTTCTTTTGCCCATTTCTCACACTGGCTGGAAAGTCTTTATATAGAAAACACCTCTTCCCAAAATATAAGGCAAAATGAAGGTAAGTTTAGAGTATGAATTTATAGCTGAAAATCTTACACTGTTCAGGTCAATGACAAACAAACTGAGTGTCATGGTGACACAAAAGAAAGAAGCTTTATGTAGCTGCCATAAGTCAGAATTCAGTAACTGCCCTGTTATCATAATAATGAGTTGAGATTTAATCAAATTGATAATGTGTAAGACCTCTTCTATGGCCTTAAAGATCCCTGGGATTTACTTCAGTTATTAAAGCAAAATAAATGTTATAAACCATAAAGGTTATGTTTATAATAGGAATGTTACGGAAGACTATATGCATATGCAGGGCCAGCAACTCCTGTGAGAGTTTATAGAAATAAATGAAAATTGACCATTGATGTTAGAATCCTACTCTCCACACTATTATAATATATAAAGAAATGATCTCTCATAACAACAATAATTTTGAAATTAGAGCTAAGAAAAAAATAAGTTATTAAATGCACAGAAGACAGGAGTTTCACAGAGGGCTAAATTTTGTGGCATATTAAGTTTTTCATAGATAATAAACAAGTAAAATGCTTAGATGAGTAAATGCAATATGTTTTTTTTTCTGAAAATCAGGGGCCTCTTGAGCCCCTATTCTCTAGTCATGTGTGAATATTAGATTATATTTTATTTTCTATATATACTAGATGTCCTATAGGGTCGCTAGGAGTCGAAATCGACTCAACGGCACTGGGTTTGGTTTTTTTGGTTATATACTAGAATGAGGAAAAAAAAAAAAGTGTTTTTCAAATGCAGATCCCAAAATAAACAAAGGCAAATAGAGCATAAAACATAATTCAAAGAAATACACCAGTGCTGTAAATATTCATTTCCATAGATTCAACATAAACCCCTAAAAGTTTCATTCCTACTGAAAAGAAGTCAAGTAAGTCTTTCCAGATAGTAACTGTGGAACTCGGTGTTTTCATATTGTCATAGTTTTCTTTTACAGTAAGTCCTGGGGTTACAAATGTGCAGTTTACTGACAACTCCGACTCGCCCTTTAACGTTATGTAAATTTTCCCTCACTTGAACTTCTTGAACCAACACCTATTCACAATAAATTCTTCATCATAATCACCTTCACGTGCTGCGCCTGCAGCTTTTAAATCATTGCAAAGGCTTCAAGCCTTTTCTTTCACCAAAGTTTGGCTAAATAAGAACTGTAATGCACCTGTTCCGACTTACATACAAATTTGACTTAAAGACACACTTAGGAATGGATCTCATTTGTAGCCCAGGGACTGCTCCTAAACCGTGAAAAAGGCCTGAACTCTTCCAGATTATTACTTTCCTCTGATCATTGTTCAATATATTTAGGATCACTTGTTAAATTTAGCGTTTGGTTTTACAGTATGAGTTCCATTTATTTCTACAGTGCTCAGTACTATGTTAGGTTCTACAGGGGGTTTACATCAGATTCCTGCTTAATAAGAGTATTAAACTATTGCTTGGCAAAAATTATAACATCAGTATAATGGCACTTATTACGCTTTAGAAGTTGTGAACAAATGAATTTGTAACTGAGTCATTTTTAAATTAAAATGGCAAGTAACCTTTTGATTTCCAAGAGGAATTTTAAAATTCCCATTTAGATAGCTTTCTGATGTTCCACATTTTAAGCTGATTATTCTTTCCCCACTCTACACTGAGCCTAGGCTGAATGGGTAGATACCTATTGGTAATGAACCTCATTTTGAATTAAGATGGAGTTGAAGTTAAGTTCTGGAGGCAATGACCTTTCCTTTGACTCTGGAAGGCAAAGTTAGTTAATGTTTATAATTTAATTTTAGGTTGTTGTAGAAATGTACTACACAGAAGAAAATTATGATTATTATTAGTTGCCCTTTGTATGACATCTAGCTGAAGCATGCTACTATAAATTGCTTAGTTCATTTATCAATATCTGGCATATTATCATATAAGAGACCTTGAAAAAGATGCTTTCTCACTGCAAAATCGGAATTCAAGTAGGTACAGTACATAGTTAAAAAAAAAAAAAATAGTGAAAAGTCTTTTACTCACTGTTAATGTCACACCAGTACTCTTAGTATGGTCATCATCGTCATCATCATTAGGAAGTACTTATTAAGTATCCATTTGCTCTTAATCCAATCTGCTGTAATTGCTGGATCCCATGGATTCCATCTGATGTAATCGCTGGTGGACACCTTCCCAATTAGATGCTACACACATTTCCTGCAAGGCAGCTGCAGGAAATAAATGAAATATTAAGCTGTGGTGTATTAGTAACTTCTCTTCCAGCTTTTTCTCTCCAGGACCAATAGGAAGATATAAGATTCTATTATTTCTTCAATAATCTCAGTGGCAAACTGATGGAATCATCATTTTATTTTTCCAGTTAAGAATTGGCAAGAATAGCTATGCAACAAATAAGTTTATTTTTCAGTATTAGGTGCTGACAATTTTTTTCCCTAGCTATATCCTGGTGGTGCAAAGGTTAAAGTGCTCTGCTGCTAACTGGAAGGCTGGTGGTTCAAACCCACCAGCTGCTCCACAGGAGAAAAATGTGGCAGTCTGATTCTTAAAGATTTACTGCCTCGGAAAGCCTATGGGGCAGTTCTGCTCTGGCCCAGAACGTTGCTATGAGTCAAAATAGACTCAACTGCAAGGGGATTGTTGCAGTTCTAAATTGGCAGATATTAAAATAATTTATGCATACAATGTGCTTAGCTCAGTCGATAGTAGAGAGCAAGCAATCCAAAAATGGTACCATTATATCACACTTGATTTTAAATTAAATAATTTCTCCCCCTTAGATGCATCAACAGCTTCCAGATAGATTCCCATGTTTTTCAGTCTAGCCCTTCTTGAGATTCTTTTAACATTCTTTATGTTATCATTAGTGATTCTTTGAGAAATATATCTCACATCTATCTTTGTAGATCTTTTCTTCTGGTAATAGTCTCTGACATATCATTTATTTTAAAAACCCTATACAGAAAACTAGTGGCATTTTGGTGTACATTCATTTGATTATATCCATGATTTTATAAACTTTTGATAGCTTGGTGGCATTTTACAATTATAATTTTGACATTAATTTAGTTATTATCACTGCTATATGCTTTTGAAACCCTGGTGGCATAGTGGTTAAGCGCTATGGCTGCTAACCAAAGGGTCGGCAGTTCGAATCCACCAGGCGCTCCTTGGAAACTCTATGGGGCAGTTCTACTCTGTCCTATAGGGTCGCTATGAGTCGGAATCGGCTCAATGGCACTGGGAGTATATGCTTTTATATGATCAAAAAAGGCACACTCAGCCTAATAATAAGTTCAATCACTTAGAATTAAAAGTCATTGCACTATTTCCCTTTTTCTTCTATCTGCATATTTTAGTGTTCTAAGTATAACAAATGCATTTTTGTTGACAGATAGTAGAAGTCTTAAAAAGGTATCCCATGTATAATACTCTGACACATATCAATAGAACAGAAGATATTCACATACTCCCAACAGTATCTAAAAAGAAAAAAATTCCTTAACCTGAGCAACCCCTACCAACAAAAAATTAAGACCAAACCCCTTGCCGTCAAGTTGATTCCGACTCATAGTGATCCTATAGGACAGAGTAGAACTACCCCATAGTTTCCAAGGAGTGCATGGTGGATTTGAACCACAGACCTTTTGGTTAGCAGGTGTTGCTCTTAACCACTATACCACCAGGGTTTCCAACAGGCCCCATTTATTGCTCCTCTAAAGATTATATTACACATAGCAACCAGACAGATAACATCATGTCTTTTTTTTTTTCAGCTCCAAACCCTCTAATAACTTCCTTTCTTAGAATAACATCCAAAATCTTTTTCATAGTCTATAATCCTATACATAACCTGGCTCCTGGTCATCACTTTAGGCTCATCTTCTACTACTCAGTTCTTTCCTCATTCTGTTCCAGTTATTCTGGCTTCTTTACACTTAGGTGAACATTACAAGCAGGCTTCCATCTCCAAACCTGATGTATATTGTGCCTGATCCCCTCTTCCTCATATCTATACAACTCCTCTCTTTATTTAAATACAAGAAGATAGCCTTTGACCATAGAACAGTATATCTAAAACAGCAGATACAATTACTCCCTACCATTTACTCTTCTAGTATTTACTAGTATCTTCTAATTTTTACTTTTCTAGTACTCCTAGTATATACATACATATACATATATATGTGTGCATGTGTGTGTATCTTTATGTATCTATTCACCACCCGTTTGTCAGCTTGTTATGCTGTGGTAGCTTATGTGTTGATGCGATGCTTGAAGCTACACCACCAGACCAGTATTTCAAATATCAGCAGGGTCACCCATGATAGACAGGAGCTTCCAGACTAAGACAGACTAGGAAGAAAGGCCTGGTGATATACTTGCAAAAACTAGCCAATGAAAACCCTATGTATCACAACAGATATTATCTGGTATAGTGCTGCAAGATGGAAAGTCCTAGGTCAGAAGGCACTGAAAATCCAGTAGACACAACAACAGACTCAAGTATACCAGTGATCATAAAGATGGTACGGAATATGACAACATTTTGTTCTTGCACATGGGGTTCACCATGAATCAGAGCTGAATCAATGACATCTAATAACAATACACATCTGTTTGTTTACTTCCTGTCTCCCTCCACAAAAGGGAAGGGGATGGGACCAATCTGGTTCTTTCCTATCTCTGTAACTCTGAAAAAAGATGCCTAGCCCAGTATGTGGTAGGCCCCCAATACAATTCTGTGGAATGAAAGAAGGAACGAAAGAAGGCTGAGAGGAAAAACAAAAGAAGAAAGGAAGGAGAAAAGAACTTTCTAGTAGCATTCTAGAATGAGATTTAAAATAACCTCCAATCTTTTCCCTGTATTTGCTTGTGAAAACATATCGAACAGTCAAGACTCACATCAAGATGACCTATTATCAAGAATGTCATAAACTGCCTGTTATGGATTAAATTGTATCCCCCCAAAATATCTGTCAACTTGGCTAAGTTTCATGATTCCCTTGTATGATTGTATGGTTGTCTACCATATTATCTTCTGATGTGTTTTCCCTGTGTTGCAAATCCTATCACTATGATGTAATAAAATGGATTAGTGGCGCTTATATTGATGAGGTCTCTAAGATTAGATAGTGTCTTAAGCCAATCTCTTTGGAATATAAAAGACAGAAGCTAGCAGAGAGACAGGTGGAACTCACACCATCAAGGAAGCAGTGCTGGGAGCAGAACTTGTCTTTTCCACCTGAGGTTCCTGCTCTGAGATGCTCCCAGACCAAGGGAAGACTAATGCACCACAAGGACCTTCCTCCAGAGCTGACAGAGAAAGAAGGCCTTCTCCTGGACCCAGCACCCTGAATTTGGGCTTCTAGCCTACTGGACTGTGAGAGAGTAAACTTCTCTTTGTTAAAGCCATCCACTTGTGATATTTCTCTTTTAGCAGTACTAGACGACTCAGACACTGCCATTCTTTTAATCTGTATTATGTTGATCAATTAATCTACTATGCCCTGGCATTGAATTAACTCTTTATCTCAAGTCTCTTCTCATATAATACAGTAACATGATTTAAAAAAAAAAAAAAATCCCAACTCCACTCTTAATTTTTGTTATTCAGCAGGTCTATTTTCTAAGCCATATTTCATATATTCTTTTGCCTATCAGTATTTGCATTAAATTTAATATGTGTTGTTTAAGTTAAATGTCATTATACCAGTGTATATGGTGGTATCTTTATTTCACAAATAAAGTTTTTTGAAAATAATTTTATGTGGCAGGAAAAAAGACTTGTGACATTTATTTATTTTAAATTTCATTGAACTATGTACCAAGCCTTTCCCTGCAAGCTGGGAATATAATATGGGATGAGCCATTCAGGTCCAGAAAGATCGTAAACTAATTTAAAACAACCATGAAAACTCTCAAAAAAAAAAAAAAAAAAAAAACTATTGTCAACCTCCACATTAGTACATAACAACCTGTCCCACTGGTTGTTACTGGTTGACCCTGAGATAGAGACCTCCTTCCTCCCAAGTCTACATGACAGGTTTGGAGCAGAGAGTGAGAGATGAGAGAGATGACCCCTGTGGGACAGATAGGTAAGGCCTTTTTAAGTCAGAGGACAGAATAGGAAACAGAAAAACACCCCTTGAACTGCTCCAGGACTCGCTGAGTAATAGGCGGTAGCTGCTTTCCACTGGGGCAGTGGCAGGCACTCTGAGAGTTCTACTTTTTGAGACCCAGGCAAATGGGGTCTTGCAAGCGGGACTCATTTGTCATTAACATCATCTGTCTGCCAATTTGTCATACTTCGGAGGCTTGCCTGTTGCTATGAAGCTTGAAGCTACAACACTGGTACTTCAAATACCAGCAAGGTCACCCTTGGTGGACAGGTTTCAGTAGAGCTTCCAGGTTAAAACAGATTAGGAAAAAAGGCCTAGCAATCTACTTCTGAAAATCAGCCATGTAAACTTTACAGATCACAACTGATAATAGTGTAGTGCTGGAAGATGAACCTCCCAGGTCAGAGTCGCTCAAAATACACAGTGGCCACAACAAAGGTCTTGAGCATGCCAACATTCCTGAAGATGCAGGCAGGCAATGCTTCCTTCTGTTGTGCATGGGGTTGCCATGAATCCTATTTGACTTGACGGCAACTAACAGCATTTGTCATTCAATAACATAATAGACATACTTTTGGGTAGCAATACATAACTGTGTATATCATTTTAATATTCAAATAACACTCGGAACTATGCAAATATCATAATTTATTTAACCAATCTCTAATGTTTGGTATCTTTCTATTAATAATAATTTTAGAACTTCCACTTCTGCTGAAGCTGAAAAAAAGTAAGAATATGATGTCACTTCTACCTTAGCAATGAGGAAAGCTACATCACTTATAAAAGTTTTTATTTATTTATGTTTTAAACACTTGTGAGGACACCAAAGAACCAAAATGAATTATAATCTTGAAAGTGACAAGCCCCTCCTAGGGGAAAAGAGACCTATAACTGCCCTCATTGCTGATGGAGAAGCAGGAGATTAAGGGAGCTGCCATTGGCAGAGTAAAAATGAACTGGCTGTACTTTGGGTAGATTTTCATGGGCCAAGTATAATGGTTTTGAAAACTGAGGAGGCCCAACCACAAAGAGAGTCTGTACCCACTTGCTTTCCTATAGGTCATCACTGAATGTTCCTATGATAGATTTAGAGCAGAGAGCGAGAGATGTTCCTTGAGGTACAGGCAAGCAAGGCCTGTTTAAGTCAGGGGACAGAATAGTAAGTTGACATCTTTTCATATATTTATTGACCACTATTACACTATGGTACATCTGTTCATGTCCTTGATCATTTTTCTCTAAGGGTGCTTGTCCATTTTATTATTACTTTGGGAAAATTATATGTGTGTATATATATATAAATCCATGGTCTGTCGTAAGTACTGCATACATTTCCCCAGTTCTGTATTTTGCATTTGGATATTTTCAGTATTTATTCAAATTTCCTTTATGATTTCTCCCTTGGTGTACAATGTATAATATCTTCCTCTCCCCATGAACATACAAATGTTATTCTAATATTTCAGGTCATTGCTATTGTTTTTGTTCTGGTTCACGTTTTCATTATAACCCATGTGGATTTTGTGATAGCCATTTTATTAGGTACACATCTAATCTTTCCCTTTTCTGCCAGCACAGGCCACAGCTTCATCTGTACTTTCCCCATTGATTTGAAATAGCATCTTCTTCAATATTAATTTCTTTGACATAATTGATTCTGTTCCCTCCGGACGAAAGTGTTTTACTTATTATATTTTTGAGTAGTCCTTTTCATATATTTTTTGTCAATTCCACTTAACATATTTGTGTGAACTTTTGATTGGAATTTTGATGAGAACAATATGTAGATAAACCTGAAAATACATGCCAATACTGAAAATAACAAATCTTTCCTCATGAGGATTTTGCCATGCTGTATTATACCTTAGAACACTAGCAAAACTAGCAGTATAAAACCTATGGTCTTTGGAGCAGCGTGAGGAAAAGAAAAAGTATCGTATTCAACAGAAAAACTTTTCCCCAACCCGAAGCCTTCCAGTGGATTCCAACTCATAGTGACCCTATAGAACAGAGTAGAACTACCCCTTAGGTTTTCCTAGGCTGTAATCTTTAGAGAATCAGGCTACCACATCTTCCTCCCCATGAGTGGCTGGTGGGTTCTACCACCACCCTTCCAGTTAGCAGCGGAGTGCTTACCTACTGCACAATCAGGGCTCCTGAAGCACTATCACTTAGACAATAATGACTGCCCAAATGTTTACACTTTGGTATTTACTGACATATATAAAAATATTGATTTCAGCTGATGTTCTTGAGATTTTTCATATCCTTTTTTCCTTTTTTTTTTATAAAGTCAGACAACATTCTCACTTAGATGAGATAACATCTATCTTGAAAAAGTGCCAAATTGTAGTTTGTTGGATTACGTAGTTCACATGAAACTGTTTATTTCAGGAAATCCACTCCTTCATCCATCATCTCTTCCACATGGACCTGAACCCTAGCATATCACAAGATCTCTCTCTCTCTCTATATATACCTAAATATATATATATATGCTGTATTATACATCATACATCACATTTTACATATTATATACAAACATGTATTATTTATTAATGTATGATACACTATATCACATATAATATTAGTATACTATATATTTTATATTATATTGATATATGATATTAATATATTATATATTAATATTATATGTGATACATTATATTAATATCAGAGCCCTGGAGTTCTACTCTGTCCTATAGGTCTTTATGAGTTAGAATCCTCTCGACGGCAATGGGTTTGGTTTTATATTAATATATGTAATATGTAAATATATATTGATTATTTATGCATTATTTCTCCATGCGGACAATGAACAATGTTACCTTCTGCCCTACCCAAATGTCAAAACTTCCTGAACTTCATAAAAAGGCAAAATCTAACTACTTTATTAACTTTAAATAATTCAGTGAGTAAAATGTCTGGATTTGTTTTCCACATTGTACTCTAAATTGAAACTATGCCTATTAGCAAGAATTTTTGCCTTATGTTCTACGAATCAGAGTCCCTAACAATATCATTATTTCCCTCAATATTATTTTTTGCCTCATGGGATTAAATGAATTAGCACATTTTCAACACTCAATTATCTTTATTGTGCAAAAATATTGTGCAGCTAATGAAAACATTTAACTGGTTTTGTTACATAATCAAATCATCATGTCTGCATTACATTTTTCAGTGCATTTTGCATAATGAGGGTTAGAATCAACTAGGGAGCACACACTCTGATGCCATTTTAGAAAATGTTTGATTATGTGTTGTGCTAAAGTATTTTACCCTGACCCAATAGGCCTGTTCCCAGGTTCATTTAACCTTAGCATCTACAAAGGGACTTCCTGCAGGCATACCACTGAATATCAAAAGCGGGGTCATTCTTACCTCATGCATATGAATGCTTCTTGACAAGAAAAAAAGAGTTTGAGAGGGAACTCCATTCCATAATTTCTACTAAACGGCTTTCAGATGTTAACAATTATGTCTCCACAACTTTAATTTGAACTGGTGACCTTGGTGTTGATGGTTCTATAACCCAATTAATTACTAATTACTGATTCCTTGAGTTTTAATCTTCCCTTTAAATATTCAGTATGAAAGCTCCAGGTAGTAAAATTAAAAGCCCTTCTCACTGATTTCAATAAGAATGCCTTGCTGTGGAGATTGCCTCCTGTTACAAGATTTAGAACCAATCAATCTAAAAGAAAAGCTTTCTATGGAGATGATTAAAGAGTTTGAGTTACTTGTTGGGCTAAGTAACTTACAGGAGAAGTAGCAGTTTTTAATTATTAAATTGTTATACTACTATAACATCCCACTCAGTAAAAGCCAAAGTCCCTACAATGACCTTTCTCCTTATAATGACCTTAACCTTCCTATCCTTGACCTCACTTCCTGCAACTCACACAGTCACTCTGTCCCAGCCACATTTACCACCTTGCTGTTTTTTAGAACAATGGAGAACTTTTCCCACTTGTGGCCTTTGTGCTTGGTGTTTCCTCTCTTTGAAATGCTTTTTTCCCATGCATCCCCATACTCACTTCTCTCAGATCTCTGCTCAAATACCACCTATTTTAAAATAATATCATATAAAATAACATTGCCTCACATACACACTTATCAGCACTCACTATGCCCCTTTTCCACTACATTTTTCTTATGGAAATAATCATTCTGTATGAACTTATGTATTTTTTATTCTCTCTTACTCTCTTCTACTAAAATGAAGCTCCATGAGGGGAGGGCATGAGGGAAGAAAGAGGCTATACAGATGTATTCTCAATACCTAAAATAACATGCTTGCATGTAGTAGGAATTCTTAAATACTTAAGTGAATTAATGGACTATTATTAACTCAGTCAAAACCAAGTACTCATAGGTCTCATGTTTTCTCTCTCCTTCTGACTCTTCTCAAACTCTCGGTCTCTTTTTCTCCAAATAGAGAACCACATAAGTAATAGAAATAGATATTAGATATAAAAAAAAAAAAAAAATTGACATCAAATCGATTCCGACTCATAGCAACCCTATAGGACAGGGTAGAACTGCCCCATAGAGCTTCCAAGGAGCATTTGGTGGATTTGAACTCCCGACCTTTTGGTTAGCAGCCGTAGCTCTTAACCACTATGCCACCAAGGCTTCCAATGTTGGAATAGGTTCAATAAATAAAGTTCTACTTGTAATATTTTTGATACTTTTTACTCAAAACCTTGAGCTTAGAAAATAGGAGATACATATCAGACAGGTCTTGATTATGGCACGAACCTGCACAAACATCTCTCCCAGCTCCTGCAGAGCCCAACACCCCAAACAAAACATGTTCTTTTTTTTCCCCTGATATTAGTGATACTTTTTTGCAAATATCCATCCCAACATAGAACCATATAGATCTATAATCATTTTTGTCTGCACTGATCTCTCTCACCATTCCACGAACTCATTGACAAAACTATGCATGCTTTAACCCATTTCTCCACCTCTTTAGACTCTAGTCCCAAAATAAGTGATGAATGAACAAATGAATGTGTCCCTCAATTCTATTGCTTTTAATGCCATATGCAAATTTCTCTGTCATGGGTGGTATAAATGGTTAATGTGCTCAGCTGCTAACTGAAAGGTTGGAGGTTCAAGTCCACTTAGAGGCGCCTCAGAAGAAAGGCCTAGAGACCTACGTCTGAAAAATCAGCCGCTGAAAACTTCCGGGACTAAGTTCTACTCTGACATGCATGGGATCATCAGGAGTCAGAATCGCCTCCATGGCAACTGGTAATGGGAAAATTTCCCAGCCTGTAGTCAGAGAGTTATCTGATTTTACTAATAAGAGGGTCTGCTGAGACTCTTACGAAGTACTTTTCCTTTGGTGATTCTCAACACTGGGAATTAAAATAATTTGAAAACCTATGACTAGCACAGTCCTTAAAAAACCTCCCCATCCCCAGGGTTTTTTTTTTTTTTTTTTTTTTTTTAACAAGTATCTCCCAGGAACATACTGGGAGAGAAAAGGAAATAATGAAATCCTGAGTGTGACCCTCCGATTCTCCTTTCAAAAGAAACAAATGCTTTCTTCCATCCCACGCTCTCAACTCCAAAAAGCAATCAGAGCCAAGCAGTAGTGCCAACTATAGACTGGATGTACCAAGGGCATGGGTCCTAAGCTGTTTTCCTTTAACAGATGCCACTGCTTTTCACAGATACCACAGGAGCCTCTTCTACCACCAAAAGCTGATTCTGCTTTTAATTGCTCTTCCAACAGGCAGTGCTTATATGGTACAAACAGTTAAGTGCTTGACTACTAGCCTAAAGGTTGTCGGTTCGAATTTACACAGAAGCATCTTGGAAAACAGCACTGATGATTTGCTTCCAAAAGGTCACAGTCTTGAAAACCCTATGAATCGGGTCCACTTTGTATCCACAGGATTGCCATGAGTCTGAATCGACTCGATGGCAACTGACCACAACAAGTTGAGCAATCAAAATCTTCACTCCTCCCAAACAAAGACAACGTAGAGGTTTCTCACCACACTAAAGTCTGCTTTAGCTTTAGCTCCACATCACCTCCAGTCTCCTTAGTCAGTATCACTCCCCCACACAAAGGTACACCTGCTCATTCACTAAGAATGAATTTTTAAAGACCAGCTGGTGATTTTGTTTTTCTCTTTACCAAGGGAAGGGGGAGAACATTTCTTTATAATTTTTTTTTTCCACTCTTGCCCCACTCATTGAGGACACCACAACATGCCCAGTCTTTGCTTTCCCATGTGGTACCTAAGAGCAGCTTTCACCACTTTGCTTTAGGGTTTCCTGTCATCCTATCCCTAAATGCTAATTAGGAAAAACTATCTCAGTCCTATTTGGGTTAGACCATTTCATTATTCTAGATCTCAAGTGCTTCAGTTTGACAGATAGGAAACCTACTAGCAAAACCAACTTAATCTCACTTACTTTGTGCTTTACTCCCTCCCTTTAATTGAGAGGGGCTCCAATTTTGCCACTCAAAACCTTTTATCCTATATTAGTAGATCTTGGTGCTTCAGTCTTCCAAAAAACACCCTGACTCACCTTCAAGGTCAAGTGGGAAGGCAGCACAACAGTATGGCTCAAAAGTGAGCCAGAACTCTAAGATCAACAGAGTAAGTTCAAATCATAGTTTTCTTGCTTACAAACTTTGTGGTTGTGGAATTACTTCTTAATCTCTCCAAATCTTAGATTCTCCTTTGTAATTTGAGAAAATGATAGTGCCTATTTTAAAGAGTATGACTGCCACATAAAAAAGTCTCACTAATTTTTAACATTGCTCTTAGGTGCCATTGAGTTGGTTCTAAGAACGACCATGTGTATAACAAAACAAAACATTGCCTGGTCCTGCACCATTCTCACAATAGTACGTATGTTTGAGTCCCTTGTTGCAGCCACTGTGTCAATCCATCTCACTGAGAATCTTCCTCTTTTTTCCTAATTCTCTATTTTACCAAGCATAATATCCTTCTCCAGCAATTGTTCCCTCCAGATAACATGTCCAAAGTAAACAAAACTAAGTCTCACCATCTTGTCTTCTAAGGAACATTCTGGCTATACTTCTTCCAAGACAGATTTGTTCATTTTTCTGGCTCTCCATGGTATGTTCAATAATCTTGCCAACATCATAGTCCAAATATTTCATTTTTTTGTCTTCTTTTTTTGTTGTCTAGCTTTGGCAAGCATATTAGATGATTAAAAAGATCGTGGTTGGATAAGGTACACCTTGATCATCAAAGTGATATCTATGCTTTTTAAGATTTTATAGAAGTCTTTTGCAGCAGATTTGCCCAATGCAATGTGCCATTTGATTTCTTGACTGCTGTTTCCATGGGCTTTGATTGTGGATCCAAGTAAAATGAAATCTTTGAAAACTTCAATCTTTTTTCCGTTTATAATGATGTGGCTTATTGGTCCAGTTGTAAGGACTTTTGTTTTCTTTATGTTGAGATGTAGTCCATACTGAAGACTGTAATCTTTGATCTTCGTCAGTAAGTGTTTCAAGTCCTCTCCACTTTCAGCAAGCAAGGTTGTGTCATCTGCATATTGAAGGTTGTTAATGAGTCTTCTTTCTATCTTAATGCCATGTTCTTCATAATCCAGTTTCTTGGATTGTTTGCTCAGCATATGGATTAAATAAGTATGGAGAAAGGATACAGCTCTGGAATACACTTTTTCCAGTTTTAAACCACACTGTATCCCCTTATTCTGTTTGAACAACTGCCTCTTGGTCTATACACAGGTTCCACATGAGCACAATTAAGTGTCTTGGGATTTCCATTCTTTGTAATTTTCTCCATAATTTTTTTATGATCCATACAGTTGAATGCCCTTGAGTAGTCAATAAAACACAAGTAACATCTTATAGGTAATCTCTGTTTTCAGCCAAGATCCACCTGACATCAGCAATGATATTTCTCATTCTACCACCTCTTCTGAATCCAGCTTGAATTTCTGGCAGTCCCCTGTCAATATACTGTTGCAGCTGTTTTTGAATTATCTTCAGCAAAATTGTGCTTTCATGTGATATTAATGACATTGTTTAATAATTTCCACATTCTATTGCATCACCTTTCTTTGGAATGGGCACAAATATAAATTTCCTACACTTGGTTGAGCCGGTAACTGTCTGTCAAATTTCTTGACATAGACAAGTATCACTCCCAGAATTGCATGCATTTGTTGAAGCGTATCAGTTGCTATTCTGTTCAGTCCTGGAGACTTGTTTTTCACCAATGACTTCAGTGTAGCTTGGACTTTTATCTTCAGTACTATCGATTCTTGGTCATATGTTACCTCCTGAAATGGTTGAATGTCAATCAGTTCTTTTTGGTACAGTGGCTCTCTGTATTTCTTCCATCTTCTTTTGTTGCTTTCTGTATCATTGAATACTTTTCCCCTAGAATCCTTCAATATTGCAACTCGTGTCTTGAATTTTTTCTTCAGTTCTTTCAGCTGAAGAAATGCTGAAAGTGTTCTTCCCTTCTGGTTTTCTAACTCCAGGTTTTTACACAATTCATTAAAATAATTTGATTTGTCTTCTCTTTTTTTCTCTAGCTACCCTTCGAAAACTTCTGTTCAGCTCTTTATTTCAGCATTTCTTTCATTCACTTTAGCTACTGTATGTTCAAGAGAAATTTTCAGAGTCTCTTCTGACTTCCATTTTGATCTTTTCTTTCTTCCCTGTCTTTTTAATGGCCTTTTGCTTTCTTCATATGTGATGTCCTTGATTTCATCCCACGACTCTTCTGGTCTTTGGTCATTAGTGATCGAAACCCGAAAAAACCAAACCTGTAGTCATTGAGTTAATTCTGACTCATAGTGACCCTACAGGACAGAGTAGAACTGCCTCATAAGGCTTCCAAGGAGTGGCTAGTGGAATCAAACTCCTGACCTTTTGGTTAGCAGCCTGAATTCTTAACCACTACGCCACCAGACGGAATATAGGCAAGGTTGTACTTTGGCTCTTGTGACTTGTTTTCATATTCTTTAGTTTAAACTTGAACTTGCATATGAGCAGCTGGTGATCTGTTCTGCAGTCGGCCTCTGTCCCTGTCCTCACTGATGATACTGAGGTTCTCTGTTGTCTCTTTCCACAGATGTAGTCAATTTGATTCCTGTGTATTTCATCTGATGAGGTCCATGTGTGCAGTAGTCATTTATGTTAGTGAGAAAAGGTATATTTGATGAATAAGTCCTTGGTCTTGATGAATTCTACCATGTGATCTCTGGCTTCATTTCTATCACTGAGGCCATATTTTCCAAATACTGATTCCTCTTCATTTCCAATTTTCACATTCCAATCAGCAGTTATTATTGATGCACTTGGATTGCATGCTTGATCAATTTCAGACTGCAGAAGTAGGTAAATGTCCTCAATTTCTTCATCTTTGGCATTTGCTATTTTTAGTTATTGTTATTAACAATATGTATATTGCTAATATATTATTATTTCTGGATTAATTAAGATACTATTTACTCATTTATTGATTGATGAAAGGAAACTCAATCAAATCTCATGGTAGCAATGTGTTTTGTTTTGTTTGGATTTTAGCATTTGGAGCTCAGGGATGTTTTGATAATCTGATTTGTTGCCAACGCTCCCATATGTATACACCATTAAATTGAAATGTTTAGTATGACTGTGTTTCTATCTTCTACAGCTCATCCATTGTCTGTATTTATTCTAGCTAAATAATTCCTATTTTATAACTAGAAGAAAATTGGATTAGCACATTGAGACAAGTCATTAGATGTTTGGTTTTGGCCTTAGAACTCAGTGGTTAGGAGCTTGGTTGCTAACCAAAAGTTTGGCCGTTTGAATCCACTGCCTCTCCTTGGAAACCCTATGGGGCAGTTCTTCTTCCTCCTGTAGGGTCACTATGAGTTGGAATTGACTCTATGGCAGTGGTTTTTGTTTTGGAATATTACCAATATCTTTGAAAGGTCTCAACAATTCTGGGATTAGATGAACAATTTTTTTGGATTATGGTGAATTTTACTGGATATCCTTATTAAAAATCATTATTTCAGAAGACCTTTTTGGGATTAAAAAGGCTCTTACAAGAAGCAGGAAGGTGAATAACAAATAAATTTGTGAGATAGTTTCATTTTTAGTCCTGAGATTGTTCTGGAATTTGAATAAAGCGTTCAGTGATCTATCTCTAGCAACAGGAACTTAGTAGGTTCACCAAATGATTTGTTGTGTGAAATAATTAAATAATCAAATGAAGGAAAATATAAGAACAAATAGCACAAACTTTGCCAGCTGTCTTAATAAACACTGTTTTATGAGGCCAATGGCAGCTTACTTTTTCCAAGAGTTACTTTCTACTCACATTCACTTCACTGTGTTTCCCATCAGCCTCACTTCATATACCATATAATAGGATCACAGCCCCAAGTACAAAGGACTCTCGTATAGGTTGTAATTGAGTGAAAAAGTGGGATAATTCTGATGTCGAAAAATTAAAAATTTACTCTGAAGTCTTCACTTATTTCCAGAACTGTGTGCATTAGCTGAATAATTACAATTCAACTAGATTTTATAGTTTGATAGTCCATGAATAGAAAGATCCAAAGGCTCCTAATCAAGAGGCTAGGGAAGATTTACTTGATAAAATTTGTTCTCTGGCTTGGGATATGAACTGGCCAATGGCAGTGACTAGTTGTGTGTAGGAGACTTGATGGAACAATGGTTAAGAGCTTGGCTACTAACCAAAAGGATGACAGTTCAAATCCACCAGCCACTTCTTAGAAACCTTATGGGGCAGTTCTTCTCTGTCCTATAGGGTTGTTATGAGTTAGAATCAACTCTACAGTGTTTTTTGGTTTAGTTGTGTATAGGAATTTCCCCAATTTTGAGTCTACTTAGCCATCTAAATGAATTATTTATTTTATAAGAATCAGCACAAAGCTGTGTCCTATGAGGGAGAGGTTAAAAATGTCCCAAATGTCCAACTTTTCCAAGCTGCTGTACCACTCCATCATCTTTAACATCAACTAATCTCTCTCCCCTCAGCACTCCCCCTCCTGTCTTTGGGTTCCCTAATTCACTACAGTCTCACAGAATTCACTAACCCTTTTAAGGAAATGGCTCACGTGGTTGTGGAGGCTGGCAAGTTCCAAAGTCGTGGGTCCTCAGTCTCTGTGTACTAAGCCTTCTCACTCCTTGGGATGGGAAGCCCACTGCACCATTTCCTTCGAGTCTCTCCTTTAGTCTCTTCTGCGTTGGTGGTGTTGGGCTCCTCTCTCTACGCTGGAATCAGTTCTCTTTTAAGGCAAAATTGACCAATGCCCTCGGTGGACCGCAATTATCTTATTTGCACAGCCTGGCCCAATCAACTGTGTGGGAGTTACAAGACCATGATGAGAAAAGACATACTAAGCAATTCATCACAGTGCACGGTCTAACGCTGAAGTTGCGGCTGCATGGTGGAGAACCCAAAGAATTGTTGATTCTGACTCTTAGTGATCCTCTAGGTAAAGAACAGAGCAGAACTGCCCCACAGGGTTTCCAAGGCTGTAAATCTTTATGGAAGCAGACTGTCACATCTTTCTCCCATGGAGTGACTGGTGGGTTTGAATCACTGACCTTTTGGTTAGCAGCTGAGTGCTTAGAAACTGCACCACTAGGGCTCCTTTGAAGAACTGTAAGGTTACCATATTCTCTATGCAAAAGTCATTAATTTTCTATAAAATATGAATTAAAGTTTGCTTTTTTTTTTTTTTTTGAACATTCCAATCTCTGTCTTTAAGAATTCTATTAGTACTATATCTGAGTACACTAGTTGGGACACAGGGCATTCCTTCCTGATATATATATACATCATACACTGAGTGTCAACTCTTTTCCAATCCTGTTCTAGGGAAATGCAAAGGAGCTCCTGTGACATCACTGGTGGTGTAGCTCTGTGGTTTCACCTGGGCATTGTTCTAGGCTGTATATTCTTCAAATCTGACTACATGGTCCTAATAGAGATACTTCACCAAGTTTCCTTTATCCTTGAAGAACTTAGAGTGTTTCTATTAGAGCTCCGAATGATCAAAAAAGATTTTCTATATCATTATCTAGCTACTAAATTCTGATTGGACTGGCACGGGTTATATGCCCACCCAAAGCCAAACATGTAGTAAGGATAATGAATGCTTGGACTGGTGTCAGTACTATGATCACTTCTTGCCCCTGCGGTCAGGAAAGTCAGGTACTATGATTGGCAGCTCCACAGGAATTGCATATAATGAGTTTTATGGATTGAATTGTGTTCCCCCAAAATATGTCTTGTAAATCTAACCCTTATACCTGTCGTTATAATCCCATTTGGGAATGAGTTTTCTTTGTTATGTTATTGAGGCAGTATTAGTGTAGGCTGTGCCTTAAATTAATATCTTTTGAGATATAAAAGAGCAGGTTAAGCAAGGAAGCAGGCAAGCACAAAAGGAGGGGATGATACATGCCACATGATCACCAAATCCTAGGAATAGAAGCTGAAAAGAGAAAAGGACATCCCCCTATAGCAAATAGAGAGAGAGAGCCTTTCCCTACAGCACCCTGAATTCTGACTTCTAGACTCCTAACCTGTGAGAAAATAAATTTCTGTTCATTAAAGCCGCCCATTTGTGGTATTTATATTATTGCAGCGCTAGATAAATAAGACAAGGTGGGAGAGACAAGTTCACAAATGTGGAAGGCATGTTGTTTCCAAAAGAAAAGGAGAAAGGAATATTGGAGAACAACAGACACGATAAAAAACCCCAGTGCCGTCAAGTCGATTCAGACTCGTAGCAACCCTATAGAACAGAGCAGAACTGCCCCATAGAGTTTCCAGGGAGCACCTGGTGAATTTGAACTGCTGACCTGTTGGTTAGCAGCCATAGCACTTAACCAGTACGCCACCAAGGTGATTTTTTTTTTTTTTTTTTTGGATGTGGGAGAAGGATGGGGTATGAGAGTCAAGAACTTCCAGCTTGAGAGATTTAGTGGATTGTAGAACCATTAGCTAATGTAGAAAAATTTGGAGAAGGACCTTTTGAGGGAAAATGATATTGTATATTTTTATGTTAAGAGCTGAATGTATTGAATTGACTGTATTAAGTTGGAATAGCCAAGGAACGACCAGTAAACTTTGGATGACCCTGAACCTCTGGAGATACATCTGATCTGGATAGATGAATTTGGAGTCATCTGTAGATTCATGAGATTCTGCAGGGAAGAATTCGAAGAGTAAAGAGAAAATGGTGCCCAGGATAGAATTCTAAAGCACAGCAACATTTAAGTGATGGGACATCAAAACTGACTTTGAAAAAAAAAAAAACTGACTGAAAATTTGACTGAGGAAGATCATCAACTGAAGGAGAAAGGTGATCAGGGTGTTTGCTGCTATGGAAGCCAACTTCAGAGAATGATCAACAATGTCAAATCTTGCTGATAAATTTCAAAAGTTACGGATTTAATGTGAATTGAAAGGTTGAATCCTTGGAAAAGGAAATTGCAGTGTATTGAAGAATAGATTGACAAATAAATAAAAGAGGAGATAAAAATGTGGAAACAGGAAATAAACAACTTTGTTTTTCCAAAGTTTGTGATGTGGAAGGATAGAGCAAGAATTAAAGAAAGAGGTGATTTTCAGCGCTTTCTTTTTTTGCTTTGCTTTTTAACATGTGAGGAATTCAAATATACTTAAGAGTTGATTTGAGAGCCAGCACATATGGTCATGCTGAAAATACAGGAGATAGAGAGGATAAACCACAGAGTACAATCTCAGAAACAAAGTCGAGGTGATCGAATTCGGAGAATCGGAGGTATTAACTTTAAGAATGATGAAGCCGTTTTCCTGCAATAGGAGGGAAAAGGAAAGGATGAATTAAACTTAGGAAACCACTACTCATACAGAATGAAGCATCTTAGGGGCCAGAAACATTATTGCTTCAGAACTACATGTATTTTTTCATTCAAATCTCTATGACTCACATGTGAGTCAAGGTGAAGTGATGTGATGCTTTTATGAAAAAAAGAAGTTATATTTTGTTGACTTTTTTAATATAATGCTTTTATTTGTTATGTGAAATACTAGTATTTGTTTATTCTAAAAATCAATTATATCTTTGCTGCCACACTGCTTTCAAATGATTTTAACTTGAGCCTTGGGACATTCCAAGATAATGCAAACCACCACCAGTTTTCAAAAAAAATTTATTGTAGTAATAATCACAGTTGACCTTTCTGTGTAAATGTTGGTGAGTTAAGGGTGGAAGAGACAATTCATGCATCAGTATAATCACCCCAAATAACTGCCCCTGGTTATTAGCTGAACACAACAATGAAAAATGCCAATAGCTTCCTGTGCAACCTGGAAATGATATCTGAAAAGTTTATCATTGTTTAAACTTAATTGACTTAAGTTTACTACGATAATATTGGCATCAGTGTTATATTAATATTACATGAAAGAAACTAAAGTTTTAGCCAGGGGCTATTAGGGGGAAAAAAAGGAGTTGATTTTCACATTCGAGTGCACAGTATGTTTAAATGAGAACAAAAACTTAGATTGGAATTGAAATGACATTGACATGAATACACCCCTATCAACTTGGGTGTATAGCTGCACTACCATACTCTTTCACAATTTGCAAAGCGGCTGTTATTGCAAATGTTATTTTTTCCAATAAAGAGACAGCTCATTAGATCTCATTACTAGTCAGCAGCTGTCGCAGAATATAGATTTCCAACTTGGAGCAATACATCTTTTCACAAACGCTTTCACTGAAAATGTGGAAAAGATCTATTTCATCGTTAACCTCCAGTGACATTATACATGGCTGCACTTCCACCTTTGGCTTTTCTGCAGAGCATTTCATAGTTTACTAACTTTAAGTTGAATAATTCAAGTTTCTTCTAAATGTAATGTCTGCTTCCTAGAAATTCTAAAGGGATATTGAAAGTTATTTTTTCCACCTCAACCAGTAAATTGTTGTTCTGAGACTTGGATAAAGTCAATAAATCAACAAATACATTTTCAGTACATTCTTTGCACCAGGATGCTGAGAATAGAAAAAAAAAAAATTAAGTATAATCTAATTTTCCCTGTACTCAAAGAGTGTATACACTTCTTGGGGAAATAAAATGTAGACAGTAAAAACGTGCGTGGATACAAAGAGTTAATGTTTGAAGGCTAATATTCAAGAAAGGTCATAAAATAATACATGACTCTGTTACATGCCTTGTATAAGGAATGTATTCTCAGAGAAGAAATAAATCATTGTGGACCTAAAATGTCTGGTAAGCCTTCCCAGAGATGAAAAGATAGCTTTATTTTTCAATAATTTGAGCAGTGGGGTGTGTGTGTGTGAAAGAGAGAGACAGGGAGAGGTGTGCATGCTGGAAGCTGGTGAAATGGGAAGGACATTGAGGTCATATGCATGCTATAAACAAAGATATAATAAGGAAAAAGGTATGTTTGATGAATAGTGTGTACCCCTATTGTGATGGTTAAGGTTGTGTGTCAACTTGGCTGAGTCATGATTTTTAGTTGTTTGACAATTATGTAATGATGTAGTTTGGCAGTTATGTAATGGTGTAATTTGGCAATTGCATAATGATGTAATCATTCTCCATGACATAATCTGTTATGATCAGGCAATCAGATGTAAGGGGAGTTTCCTTGGGGATGTGGTCTGCATCCAACATATATACGGACATTCTGGTAAAGCTTGCTCATTTGTTCTATCCTGCATCCGGCTTATCATCATCTGACTTTCAGTTCTTGAGAGTCATCAGTCTCTGCAGCCTGTGAGCCACCAGCCTGCCACCTTACCTGCCTGTCTTGGATTTGTCAGCCTCCACAGCCTGTGAGCCAGCAGCCTGTCATCTGACCTGCTAATCTTGGATTCATCAACTCTTGCATCTACATGAGTCAGGGGAAGCCTCCAGCCTGATGCCTGACCCACAAACTTGGGACTTGCCAGCTTCTATAAATGTGTGAGCCATTTCCTTGAGATATACCTTCCTTTCTCTCCATCTTTCTCTATGCTTCACTGATTTTGCTCCTCTAGGGAACGCAGCCTAAGACACCTATAGTATGACTGTAGAAAAGGGTTCAATTATGTGAGAATTATGGATTACAGCTGGAAAGACAATGTGAGACTATAGATTACTCTAAATGCCAGAGCAAAGTGTCAGATGTTTACCTGTGAAGAATGGAGAATGTGGTTTACTCAAAGAAAGCACTAATTTCAAAGAAGAGGGGCTTGAAAGATGAAAATTTCACCAACTGAGGTAACTGAAAAAAAAAAATCAAGTTTTGAACATAGAGGACCATGGGTATATGAAAGTCATGATCTTATATTTCACTGACTAAGAGGCAGGGCATTTTATATAACTCTCTAAAGCAAAAAACATAGACATTTAAGGTAAATTATTTTTAAAATATTTTGCAATACTTATAGGAGTTTTATGTCTACTAAATATCCAGTTCAGGGATGAACAGTCAATATCTTCCATCGAGCACTATCTTCTATGCTCCAACCCATCACACATATTGTGGAATTTTATGTAAACAAATACGATATTTTCTACATTTACTTGATACTTACAAGGCCTTTTAAATTACTTATGTAATGATCTATAATTTTCTTTACCCATTCAAAAATATTCACTAAGTATTACTCACAGGGCTATATTATTTTTTCCTCTCTTTTTTTCTAATATTTGCTATTTCAATCCACTAGAAATTAACTTCTGAAATTAAAATGATTTTTTTTTCAAGAGTCAGTCATTGCTGTAGATTTTTTTTGAAGATACACACAAAAAAAAGATTAAAACTCATTCTGCAGAACATTTCAGGAGGAAAAAAAAATAACTATAAGGTAGATTGACAGAAATTCACCAAGACTTGCTGCAAGTTACAGGATTTTCCTCTTGAAATATAGACTTTGAGGAAAAAAAAAAAAAAAAGGCAGAATGACTTCACCTACTTTCTGCCTTTTTATTAAGACTTCCCTAAAAGTTAGCCACCTATAGGATGGGTATTTATTTTTAAGATGTCCATAATAACAATCTTTCACATATGTTCAATCTCTCCATCTTTATAAATCCATTTAGAAAGGGTAAACCCACAAAACAATGCAGAAAGTAATACGTGTAGGGTGTGCGGTGGGTTGGGGCTGTGTGGCGTTGGGGAAGAAAAGGCAGAGAGGGCAGAGTAGGACATGGTGAGCTGGATGGGTGGTAACTACTGATATATTATTACAGAGATGTCAACTTCTATTATGCATTTCCTCTCCATGTTTTCTTTTCATATCCTATTGCTTTTTCTTTCCTTAAATGTATTATTTTATATACATTTTTGTACCTTAGCAAGGAGAAAAAAAATTATTATTCTACTAATTGCTATTCTTAATGTAAACATTTAGAAATTACCTTTTCAAATGCTCAAGACCAAGAATGAAGTATTCTTTATTGACTCCCCACATAAAAGATGTAAAAACTTAGCATAATTTACTTTTTATTTCATTTCCCATATTCTGTTGATAAGAGATTTTTTTAGATTCTGAATATTATATTAATTCTGCTATCATATTACCTCTTTTAAAAAATATGGACATATCCATTGAATTTATAACAATATTTTTGTTGTTAGATATCATTGAGTGGGTTCCAATTCATAAAAACCCAATGTATAACAGAACTAAACACTGCGCCATCCTGCGCCATTTCATAGATATTGTTATCCTCAAGCCCATTGTTGCAGCCACTGTGTCAATCCATCTCCTTGAGTGTCTTCCTCTTTTTTGGTGACCTTCTACTTTACCAAGCATGATGTCATTCTCTAGGGACTGATCCCCCCAGATAAAATGTCCAAAATGTGTGAGACAAAGTTTTGCCATCCTTGCTTCTAATAAGCATTCTGGCTGTACTTCTTCCAGGACAGATTTTTGTTCTTCTGGCAGTACATGGTATGTTCAATATTCTTCACCAACAACAGAATTCAAAGTCATCAATTTTTCTTCTGTCTTCCTTAGTCATTGTCCAGGTTTCACATGCATATGAGGCAATTGAAAACATCATGGCTTGGGTCAGACACATCTCAGTCCTTAAAGTGGCATCTTCACTTTTAACACGTTAAAGAAGATTTTTGCAGTAGGTTTGCCTAGTGCAATGTGTCTTTTGATATCTTGACTGTTGCTTCCACGCGTGTTGATTGTCGTTCCAAGTAAAATGAGATCCTTGACAACTTCAGTCTTTTCTCCGTTTATCATGATGTTGCTTATTGATCTAGTTGTGAGGATTTTAGTTTTCTTTATGTTGAGGTGCAATCCATACTGAAGGCTGTGGTCTTTGATCTTCATCAGTAAGTGCTTCAAGTCCTCTTCACTTTCAGCAAGCAAGCTTGTGTCATCTGCATAATGCAGGTTGTTAATGAGCCTTCCTCCAACCCTGATGCCTTTTTCTCCTTCATATGGTCCAACTTCTCAGATTATTTGTTCAGCGTACAGAGTGAATAAGTATAGTGAAAGAATACAACCCTGACGCACACCTTTCTTAACTTTAAACCATGTAGTATCCCCTTGTTCTGATTGATCAGCTGCTTCTTTATCTAACTACAGGTTCCTTCATTCCTAGAGAAGAAGTAATTGTGAATGACCAAACACTTACTGAAAAATACTGCCTAGCTCTGCACCATCCTCACATTCATGGCTATATTGAACCTATACCAAAATATTTTTAACCTGGTTGTAGCATTCAATATTGGCTATTTTAGACCTTCTGCTTTTTTTTTTTTTTTGGTTCTGTAATTCATTTCTCAATCTAATATAGTACTCTTCCAAGTAATTTTTAGAGAAGATACATTGATGGTAATTTTCTAAACTTTTACACTTTTGCACACCAGAACTACAACTTTCCTGCTTATACGCTTCTTGGGTTCCTATTTTACCTGCATGTCCCTGTGTTTTCTTATCTAGTGTTTCCTGGAATTTACTATTTCGGTAGAATCTTTTTATCTAGTCTGAATTTGTTTCTTATAGGTTTCCTGCTTTTTCAACCTGGATGCTTATAGAATTTTTGTTGTTGTTGTTTAATATTCTTAATTCATCAACATATGTCTTGGTGTTAGTATCATTTTCTTAATAATTTCTGAAAAGTATTACTCTATGATCTGTCATATATTTAATTCTTATAATAGGTTTTTCTTTTATCTGTTTATATCTTCTTTTCAACTTATTCTACCCTTTACTTCAAGAACAATATAATTTAATCACAGAATGGTCTTTCATAACTCCATTTTCTCATAATTGTTTTGTATTTTTGCCGTTGTTCGTTTGAACTCTAAGAGACTGTATCAAGTTTGTCTTCCATACTATCAATCTATTTTTTGTAACAGTGGAGATTCTATGCAATATTGCTCCCCTGTCCAATTTTTAATTATATTATGTTGTTACCAGTTTTAATATTTACCTCAAATCTTTCCTTATGTCAGTGAATTTTCTTCTCATCTTAGACTTTTGTGTTTTTATCATATCTCTAAACTCTTTGTTTTTTCACAGTCTCCATTTCACTGCATTTTATGGAAAGCACAATGTAGGTATTTTAAAAAATATACTGCTTTCAATAGTAAAGCATTTTCAATGATAAACATATGTTTACTCATAAGTTCTTTTCATACAGAAAAAAAAGTTTGGTTCCCACACTCTATAATTTTATTCAATTTACTAACCTTTTCATATTTGCATGAGTAGAGGTCTCTTTGACCTGGCATTTGTCCTAAACAGGTTGTGGAGAACATTTTGGTTTCCTTTGTTTTCAAGAATATTGTTAGAATTTTTCTTTTTGATATTAATCACGGAAAATAATTTTCATTTCCTGTTATGTGAGTCAGCTAAAATACCCTCTCCTCAATTTCCATGGTATCTAGCTGCATTCTCAAAAACAGAAGCTATTTTCCAGTTCTCTTTGGTTTACTTCTCTCTGGTCTCATCTGCTATATATCTACCAGAAAGTCCTGAAGTTCCTAGCATGTAACTATCACACTTTCTCAGTTTTCAGTACTGAAGCAAGATCAGGCATGGGAAGATTAGGCAAAGTGGCTCAAGCTGTCATCTTATCTAGACATTCTTTCTGTTTTATTTACTATGTTTATTTCTAAACACTTTTAATTCCATTAAAAATGCTTTTCCAACCTGACAAACTTTTGTGTGTGCATACCATATCACCAAGATTGGTGCTGTTAACACTAAGAATTTTACAATGCATAGTAATGCTAATCAGAGAGTCTATCACTGGGTCAATTTTAGATTAAAACACCATTAACTACAAAGGTAGGGTATAGCTTTTATGAATTTAGGTGAAATTTTACTATTTGGCACAAATTTAGTATAATAATGTTCTCCTTCCGCTATTTATTCAAGGACTGGCCATTTTACTAAGTTCAGAAAAAGCTCTATGAAATGTTCAGATTATATCAGTCATTTTCTTATTTTTCTTTCAGCTGCCTTCCTTCATGATCCACATATTTCCTGGTCTTGAAGTTCTAACACTGAGGTGAATACCTCTCCTCTATGTTCCTGCAGCTCTCTAGCTATCTCAGTTAAAGCCCATCACATTTACCAGTTTGCTGGTCTACTTATTTGCCTTCTCTGAAACTGTATGAGCTCCAGGAAGGAAGATGGTTTGCTCTTTTCCATCTCTGTATTTTGATTATCTAGGATAGTCTATGGCCCATGGTGGTATTGTCAATAAATTCCTTTGAATTTTATTGAAATTAATAGAAAAAGGCTGGCAGAATAATCCTATTGTTATGTATAAACTATACATGTGAAGAAATAAAAAAATCCAATGTATAAAACTTAATCAACCTAATTATTGTCATAATTTCTAGTGTAATTTAATTATGAAAAGAAAAAAATAATGATAACAGAACACCAGCCATTCTGGTTGTAGAATATTGGGGAAAATTTCCCAGAAAGTTGTGTGGGCCAATATTATAAAGTTCCAGATATAATTTATTCAAGTAAACTCAGATTCATCATAATAAGTTGTTTTTTAACACCTGCTGTCTTGTTCCTTCGTTAAAACAAGGAAAGTGTGTCTGTAGGGTAAGCAATACTTTATTTTCTAATGAAGTCAGTAAGATGTATTTTATAAATCTTGAGGGATTATTACTTTCTAACTCCACTTAATGGAGTTGGGGGTCCTACATATATTTGAATGTATATTTGATTTTGTCTGGTTTCAATCCTGAGCATCTCAAAGGTAAAACTATGCTGATTTCATCTCAGTATAATTTTTCAAAGTAATATAGATTCCTAGGGATATAATTTGTCCGTGTGGAGAATATCATTAAATATATGGAAATTACATTCACTGAATTTTTTAAAAAGGCAAATAAACCAGAGAAACATTAATCTCAATATTTAAAAATTTTCCAAACCTAATCATTTTAAGAACTAGTGATTGAAACTAGCATTTTAAAAGTTGTAGCAAGATTCACAAAGAAAACAGGTCAATGTATGTTTGTCAGTTCGACTTCTCTTTTTGCTTTGAGAAAGTTCTTGCTGTGGATTGAATTGTGTCCCCCCAAAATGTGTGTCAAGTTGGTTTGGCCATGATCCACAGTATTGTAGATTGTCCACCATTTTGTCATTTGATGTGATTTTCCTATGTGTTGTAAATCCTACCTGTATGATGTTCATGAGGTGGGATTAGCAGCAGTTATGTGAATGAGGCAGGACTCAATCTACAAGATCAGGTTGTGCTTTAAATCAATCTCTTCTGAGATATAAAAGAAAGAAGCAAGCAGAGAGACATGGGGACCTCATATCACCAAGAAAGCCACAACTGAATAGAGGGTGTTCTTTCAACATGGGGTTCCTGCCCAGAAAAGCTCCTGAGCTAAGGGAAGATTGATGACAAGGACCTTCCTCCAGAGCCAATAGAAGAGGAAAGCTTTCCCCTGGAGCTGGCACCCTGAATTTGGACTTCTAGCCTACTAGACTTTGAGAGAATAAACCTCTGTTTATTAAAGCCACACACTTGTGATATTTCTGTAATAGCAGCACTAGATAACTAAGACAGATCTATTAGCCTAGTTGGTGACATTATTTTTCCTATCAGTATTTTCCATAAGTGAATGAAGCCAATTAGATAATTATAAGTGGATTGGTTGAGAGTATATTATAATTTTGTTCGAGTTTAAATTTGCCATTTCTGAAATATTGTTTTGGCTTACTAAATCATCTGCATTATTATAATTAGAAGCAGGTATAGCAGAATGGTATACAACCCCCTGTACTTTTGGTATCTGTTACTTGAAACGAAGCTAGCCATTTATTTTCATTTGAAGGACTATGTTGGCTTTTGGCCAATGAGTAACATATATTTTATTCCTAAGACAAAGTTATTTACCTGTTGGAAATCAAGTAGAAGTCAAACCATTCTTATTTACAGCCTTACTGGAAATTATTTAACAAGGTTTTACTTGTGTTTAGCCAAACTGAGAAAATTATATCTAATTTGTTATTCCCTGTTGTTTATAGGTATTTGTGAAACAAAAAAATACTACTACTAAGATAAATATGATATTTCAGGACTCTTGGTTTCCAATATTTGTTTCATGTCAAGCTACAAAACTATCTGAAAGAAGTTTTTTCTCACTTTTCTTAAATGGGGGGAATATTAGTGTTTAGTGTATGATTACTTTTGTCAATCAGAGTTAAGAAGACAAATTATAGGGCTGAATGTAGATATTAATATAACGCCTATATTCAGAAGTACTTGACACTGTACTGTCCATTTGATCAGAAGTTTCTTTTCATCTGCTGTATAATTGTAACTTGTAGGTCAGAGAGGCCACAGATTCTTGAAAGTTTATTCCAAGTTGCATAAAGCACACGACTAATTAGTTGATGACTCCAATGTACTCTAGTCTTTACACTTGTGATGTTAACTACTGCTTACTTAAATATGTCTTTAGAGCTCTGATATTTTATCAGTTTCATTTTCCCCAAGACATCCAAGAAACAGGGTTGAAAGAAGTGTATATGGAACCTCAGATGTTGTCTAAACCACGTTTTTCCAAACCGTATTTGATGAGTTCATAACCCTAATTCTATTCAGCTATATATTTTTTCAAAATATCTCCCTGTTCCAGTTTTATTCATTATTACACACAGTCCATTGACTGTTAATAACAATCAATTAAGTCTCTCTTAGCCTCCTATGGTCCACATCCTAATCAAGACCAGGCAAAATATTGCTCTGCCAGAGAGGCCATTAGCCACTGATAATTTGCTTCAGTTAAAATCTCTACTTACAATAAATGACTGGTTCCAACAGACACAGTAATAACATGTCATTTAGGTGCTTTGGTACCTGTACTCATGTGGACCAATGCTTTTTCAATTGTAGTTCAGTTCTTACATAGATATGGACTAAATTTCAAGGTTAAATAGCAAGAAATCTTATAATAAATGATAGCCAGAAGATTGAAAGTAGGAAATCCTTGGCAGTGTAAGTACATACTAAAAGAATAATTTATAAGAGAAAACTAGCAAAAGCCCAAAATAGTCATTTTATCATTGTAATATAAAACAATACTAACACGAAAAGAATTTCTCCTGCCAGATACATCCTCAAGAGAGCCCCTGTCACATAAACCAGCATAAATGCAAAGATAGAACAATAGGCAAGAATTTAGATTCTTATAGAACCTTGTCAGTTAGAACCAACCACACATGAGTTCGGCAGTGTCCTAGACTATTAACTCAGTATATATATATTTTTTAATTTAATGTTACTTCAATGCATTTCCATAATACTTGAGTCATGCTATGTCCATCTCGCCCAGATCATGAACTTCTCGAGGTCAGGAATTCAGCAAAATATTTTATGACACTCATTGTTTAAAGGCACAGTGGTATTGCAACTTATATTTTGAAGAAAAGAATTGACTGTGATCCATACATTCTATGTCTTAGGAAGAACTCATGGAACCGGTCCATGTTGTACTCCTTGGGGCTCACTGCCTTCTTTCTGGTGGTATTTACTTCCCTAAATAATTTTCCTTGAGAAAATTTGGATTTTTATCTCTCTCTTAAGATTAAAAATAGTTTAAATACTCCAGTCAGAATGGTTACAAATAAATTAACCAGAATTGGAAATGTAAATTCTGTTTGCAAATATAAAATTACCTATTCTTTATAGGGAAAAATGAGCAATGCTACTGTTTTGTTCACAAATATTTAAAATTTCATAGCTATAATAACAATAATTCAATTTCTGTTTAGATATAATATTTTAAAAAATTGTACTTATGCTTGATTCCCTTTTTTAAAATGAAATTATCATTTGAAATATGTACTTAATCAAATTGCTCTGGAGTCAGTTCTGACTCACGGTGACCGTATAGGACAGAATAGAACAGCCCCACAGGATTTCCAAGGAGTGGCTGGTGGATTTGAACATAAATCATTAAACAGTACCTTTAAGCAAGTGACTTTCCAAACTACTGCCATCTCTAAGGTCTTGCCTAGTACAGTCCCTTACTTTCAAAGATCTAGTAAGCATTTTACTTTGAATGCCTTACAGTTATTTCCATCTTAACATTTTTATTTCATCATTTCCCAACAAAACTGATCTCCTATTCACAATCTATTAACAGCATTATTATTCTCTTAAACGTCCAAGGCCTATGGTCTTGAGCTTACTTTTATTTTCCCTAATACCAAGGAGGCCTGGTGGTGAAGTGGTTAAAGTGATAGGCTGCTAACTGAAAGATCCGTGGTAGGAAACCACCAGCGACTCCATGGGGGAAAGATGTGGCAGTCTGCTTCCTAGATATTTACAGCTTTGGAAACCCTGTGGGGTTGCTATGAGTCAGAATTGACTCAATGGCAGTGGGTTTGGGTTTTTGGAATTCCATGTCCAGGCACTTGACGAACTCTCCTTCTACCTTGCATTTTCTCCACAATTTACTCATCCTTAAAGAACATGTCAAATTCCAGCTCCTCTGTGAAATTTTCACTTGGTCACATCCACTAGGTGTTATTTTCTATTGTGGTTTGGCTGGTGGGCTTGAACTGCTGACCTCTCAGTTAGCAGCTGAGTGTTTTAACCACTGTGCCACAAGGACTCCTTAAAGAAGTCACAAATATATATATATATGTATGTATGTATGTATTTAGTCATTTAGGTTTATGTCCAGAAAAACATATGGAAAAACTGATAATGAGAAAATAGTTTTACATTTGTATGAATGGTTAAGTCACAGAATAAAAGATACCCTATACTATAAAACAAATATAAAAACAAAAACCTTTAATTTTAAAATTAGTATATTTTAATTTTATGAGGTGTAGAGAATAAGTACAAGAACTATCTATGGTATATATTTCTCTTCTAATTTTAGGTACTTGTAGTCCCTAGAATTTACTACATTTTCATGGTTTTAAAGAATTAGCAGTGTTCTCAATAGTGCCTGATTTGATTCCCCAAAACAATTTTCCTTGAAAAAATTTGAATTTTCTCTCTCTCGTAAGGTAAAAAAACTTTTTAAAAATCACAGCCTGTATAATGACAAATTAATAACTTGGAATTTGGTGTTTAAATTTGATTTACAATTATTTAAAAAATTGTTTTGAATTTCATTAGTGACACCTGCTAAAAATATTAACTAATTTTTATCGTTTTGTGGACCACAGGGCATTTGTATTTCTCTTTCCTCCTAAAAATTAGTATTAAATAATTCACAGGTGACATTTCAAAAGTAAGTGGGGAAAAAAAATTGAGATTAAAAACTGAAGTTAGTAAAACTAGAACACCTTAATTCTATACCTTAGAGGTAATTATTATGAACATCCATTTATCAAATATTATGATATATGAGTTCTTATTTCAAAACTAAACTAGTTCAGGATATCATTAAAATCCTTAAAAATGTTTTCTCATGTCATAGGCCTCCCAGAGCCATCCAACTTGTATACTAATTATTTTTTTTCTTGGCTACATGCTGTTTTAATTACATTCATTATTTCTGTCATTCTGCAAAATCTTATGCATGGAAGTGTTGGTAGCTGGGTGCGTAACCATTCCTTTTTCCCTGCTGTGCTAATGGCTTAAGTCCAAACTGAGGTGCAAATGAAATGAGTTTAGAAGGCTAAATTTGGCCCCCAGTTAATTTGCTTCACAAACCTGCTTCCCATTTTTTTTGTCATAGCTGGCTCTATTACAAATCTATGTTAATAAAGAATCCAAAAGTTAAACTGAAATTTGTTAACTTTTATCTTTAATGATTATCAATGATATTGTTAGTAGGAAGTGCAAGAAAAAGGGGATTTCTGGAGGAAAAAAAGAATTCAAATATATTGTGATTCTAATTAGAAATGTAATAAACATAGCCAGAAGGAACAATAGATAAACAGGAGAAAACAATCAGTAATGTCATAAAAAGAAAAAGTATATCAGAGGCATTCTGACACTTGCCATGTGAGGAATTCTAAGAGTCATACTTGGTTAAAGTTATCAATCCTATCACATTTCTCCTATCTTTAATTTTAGGCAAAAAGAAGGATAAATAATTCCCAGCGATGTCATTACTCTCCTCTGTCCTGGTGTATATTCTGTGCACTGTGGTCCCTTTCTTTCAATTTTCTAAGTGGAATGGCAACACAATCTAAAAATTCCCCCAAATCACAAATAGCTCAAAACCATATCCTGTATCTCCGGGACAGAAAACAATCTCAATAAAAACTATTATATGTAGTTATAAATTTGTATTTTTTAAATGAATGATTTAAAAGAAGTTTTCATCCATATATTTTCCATCAAATATAGATTTTATGTAAGAATGTGTAGTTTATATTTATTAAATTTTAAATTGTTAGCTCTTTTAAGAATCAGGCAATAATTGGCAGATACAAGATACTTTGTTCCTATGTCAGGTGACTAAAAGCAAACACAAAAATTCCCTCCTTATTGTGTCATGAAGGCATACTTTATTCAATCCATAATATCTGGTGACTGGTTGGATGCTTTATTTGCTTAGTACATAAAAACTTCAGTGCTCATTGTTTATTAAACCAAAACCAAACCAAACCTGTTGACATCAACTTGATTCCGACTCCTAGAGACTCTGTAAGCAGGGTAGAACTGCCCCATAGGGTTTCCGAGGAGTGGCTGGTGAATTTGAGCTGCAAACTTTTTGGTTAGCAGCTGAGCTCTTAACCACTGTGCCACCAGGGCTAGATGCAAATTATAACCTCTGCTTTCTAGAAAATAATTTTCAAAGGTATAAGAAAGATAACCACACATACATAACCATACAATATCCTTGCTTTTATGGTACTTTTTTTTAATGTTTTGCTTGCTTGATCATTGCTATTCACAGGAAATAAAAATTTAGTGTATAACAATATCATAAAACTAACTTGGAAACTCTTTGCATAACAGTGAAATTTGGTCAAGGAAACTATTTAATACCAATTTCAGATATTATTCATTGGTCTCATGTTATAGGCAGTGGATATTTACCAAAGAAGGATAAATAGAAACTAAACATACTAAAGAAAATCTCCAGAGACACGTTCAAAATTCTATTATTAGGATGACAAAGGAGTACATTTCCTCTCTTTTAATACTCAAGGTCATTACCCTTCTGTTGGTAAAAGTTATCCATTGCATCCACCTTCAGGGACTTTCATAACCATGACTAGAATGACTACTGCATTTCAGGAAGGTAGCCAACAGACAGGATTGACCCAATTATGTGATCTTAGAGTAAAAACTGAAATAATTTCTCTGGGTACAGTTAACTTAATCAAAATATAGAGCATGCTTTGCCTACTTTCATGCCTGTTCAATGAAATTGAATTCCTTAAGAAAAAATTGAAAATAAATAATGAACATCATACTTAAATTCTACAAAGTTTAGTTTTAAGCAACATATAAATACCTACATATAATTGTGTTTCCATTTCATTATCTTTAATTGCTGTCATTTATTGCTTAACTTAACTCTGATTTTCTCCCAGGCTATGGTGGATTTAATTTGCCATAATTTTCATTAAGTGAGCCTTTTCCATGAATCCAGAATCTTCAGTGTACCCAGGGAACTTGGGTTTAAAAGCTCTTGCTATAGGCTTCCATTCAACTTTTGATTTTCATCTAGTAAAAGAGACATTTAACTGTCTGTTTATAGTCTCTGTGGCAAGCAATCACATATGGTCCTTTGAATTTCTCTGCTTTTCTCTGGCTTAGTGTATCTCATGATGCAGGGAAAAAGAAAAAAAAAGGGGGGGAGGGGAAGAAAGAAAAATCATGTGACATTACTGTTTTATTTGAAAACCTCATGGTTTCCTTAATTAATGTTTCCATAGAATCTATCTTCTAAATTTTCTCCTGAGTTTTCTGTCTGTTGCCCCCTTTCCATCTTCTTTCTTCACCAATGGCTTTCTCTACCTATGTTGTTGTTAGGTGCCATCGAGTTGGTTCCGACTCATAGGGACCCTATGTACAACAGAACGAAACACTACCTGGTCCTGCACCATCCTCACAATTGTTGCTATGTTTGAACCCATTATTGCAGCCACTGTTTCAATCCATCTCATTGAGGGTTTTTCTTTTTTCATTGACCCCCTGCTTTGATGCCCTTCTCCAGGGAATGGTCCCTCCTGATAACATGGTACATGAGATGAAGTCTTGCTATCCTTGGTTCGAAGAAGAATTCTGGCAATACTTCTTCCAAGGCAGATTCGTTTATTTTTCTGGCAGTCCATGGTGTATACAATATTATTTGCCAACACCATAATTCAAAGGAATCAATTCTTCTTCGCTCATCCTTATTCACTGTCTATTCTCTACCTATAGTCTGTCCATTTATAAGTCAGAGAACGTCGCTTATAATTTCTAATCTAGTTTCTGACATAGATTGTTTCTGAATATAAAGATTTAAAATTATGAAAATCTCAGTTTCAATCAAAATATGACTTTTAAAAATCCATATCAATTGGACGTTAGGCATTCTTATAATAGAAGTATCAAGTGGTTTCCTTATACTCTCAAACTCACGTTTTTCTTTTCCTTTGCTAGCAAATTTATCCGTAAATTCAACTAGACACACACAAAAATCTGCATTAAAAAGCCTCTATACACACATTTTTCTATTTGGTTCCTCACAATAGACTACCCTGCTTTATTACAACAGTTTTGCTTTCCATGACTTTCAAGTCTATTATCTAATTATATCTAAAGCACTCCTGATAGGTAGGTAGAGGAATGTCATTTAATCCCCATTTTATAAATTGAAGAAAGAAGAGTACAGAGAAGCTAAATGACTCGCCCAAGGCCGTATACATCTCTGTGGTTAATTCTGCACCAGAATGACTTTGGAAGAACCAGGCATCAGTTAAGACAATGATTAATCTAATCCCCCAGCAGGGGGATGGGCAGTTGAGACTGAGGACAAACTAAAAATAAACTAGAACTAAATATATCAGAGGAAACCAACACTGTAAGTATCATAACTTAATAAAGTTGTCTAGAGAAGAAAAGTACCTCTCTAAGTATTGCTTGTCATTTGCAAATAAATACCTTTAGAAGAAACAACAATGAAAAAACAGTGGAGATAATATTTACAGAAACAGCAGAGAAAGATGACTTGCAATACAAAAATATATAAATTTCAGTCCTATAAAACTGTATAATCATCCTCTAAATATATATTATTAAAGAACTCTAAGACTTTTTTAGGATTTAATTTTAAAAAATTGGAATTTGTCTTTAACTACCAGCAAATCAAACATTTGGAATAGAAAATTTGCCTTTTAGTATTATATCTGTATTTTACCATAAAGACAGAACACAGAACAACATGTGTCTCTGTCATTATTATCCTATTTGTATACTTTATTTAACAATTTTCTTCCAATTAAATGTATTAAATGCTCACATTGTTCAAGTTGTTGGAAAGGAATAGCGCCAATGTTGGGTGAGACGTACATAATGAAGGTGATTTACCAAGGCTGGTTTCACAAAATCAAGTCAAGTAAACAAAGCAGTAAAACAAACCAGTAATTACATAATATTAAAAAATAGGATGCTTTTAAATTCTTGTTTATCTTGAGGAAGCATAAATCATGAGTCAAAGAGTTTTTGTACTTCTGTAATGTAGAAATGTAAAGAGAACGTGTGGTAAAGGAAGAATAAAGTTCATTGTTATTTTTATGATGCCAGAATGCTCCAGTTTTCTTCTCTTTTCTCCTACTCTCCTTCAAAGCTCTAAAGGAACTTTACAAGTAAATAAAATAAAAAAAAGATCAGGCGGGAAAAAAATCTTGAACCTCTCAAAAGCTACCATTACTGCTGATCACTCTGAGTTTATTAATATTGCTAAGTTAAATAAGAAGCCTAGGAAAATTAAATTTATTAATTTCAATGAATATTTTGATGTCTAATTGTGCCTAATTTGTGTCATGCACCTTTAGATGTTGTGCATATGACTCTTACAAAAATGAATAAAGAGCTTACAGTCTTTTCGGATTGACAGAATTAAACAAATAATCATGTAAATAATTGTATATTAAAAATTGTGATAAGTCTATAAAGAAAGAATATAAAGCACCCAAAACCAAACCTGTTGCCACTGAGTTGATTACAGTTCATAGCGACCCTATAAGGCAGAGTAGAGCTGCCCCATAGGGTTTCCATGGAGAGTGGCTGGTGGATTCAAACTGCCGACTTTTTGGTTAGCAGCCAAGCTCCTAATCACTGTGCTACCAGGGCTCCAAGAGAACAAAGATTCTATAAAAACCTAAGACACAGAAATTAATCCTGAATGAGGAGTCAGGAGTTATATATAGCAGACAAAGGGGCGGAGAAGTGAGGACAAGCAGGTATAATCAAAAGTGCTTTCCAGTAAAGGGAAAAAGCATGGGTGCAGGCACTGAGTTTGCAAGGAGCTTATGTTATTGGAACATCAGAATAATTGTAGGAGACTGTTGAAAAAGGTTATAAGCAGGGGAGTGACAGAGTCAGATTTCCACGTTTAAAGATTGCTCTGAAATCATCGTCCACAATGAGGACACAAGTACAAGTAGGGAGGTCAGTTACAATATCTACAAGAAAGAAGAATGGCCTTTAGAATTGGGGGAAGGGCAGTTGAGACGGACACAAAGAAACCAATTTAAAACATATATGGTACATTTTTTGGAAAAACAAGACTCACGATAACAGTTTTTTTTTTTTTTTTAATCCCTTCCTGGAAACAAAGAAAAATGACCAAAAGGAAAACAAGAGAAGACTCCATGGGCAGACATTACACATCTGAAATCAGGCACACCGCATTATGGTAATGGGTTGAGGTAAGAGTGAACAGAGAACCTGCCAAAAAAGAAAACAAATAAATGGCTTCTTACATGTCAGTTTCAACAAACACAGGGAAGAACCTGTGTAAAAACGAAGTTCCCCTACTGGAATTGTCCAGGTACCAGCTATGTCCCCAGATTCCTCAGGCTGATAGATCAGAGAGCTGATAATACACAAATCTACATCAACCAGCCATTCGAATTAATACCTGAGAACAATAATAGTTCACATTTATTGAGCACTTGTGCCTGGAACTGAATGAAGTGTCATTTATGTATTAGTTACTCACAAAAATGCTTTGAATGAGTTACTGTTTGAATCCCTATAGTCTGGCCTGAGCCCATATTCTATGCTTGCATCATGAACTACTTCTCTATGGAAGGTTCAAAGGACACCCTAAGCAAAAACGAAGAAACATGATTTGGGGGAAGATAGGCCAAGTGTCGGAACCAACTTGATGGCAACAGGTTTGGGGTTTGTTTTTTTTGGGGATTAGTCCACAATAGATTTAAACTGGTGTTTGGTAGTGGAGTGGGGGAGGAATGAATGAAAACTTGAACTCAATACATTAAGAGTCCAAACACTAAAACTCGAAAGAGCTTTCTCAGCTTACACTTGAGCTGGCAGAGATAAGGAAAAAGTATATGAAAAGAAAAACCTCAGATGTTAAAACATTAAAAACTATAAAAAGCAAAGTAAACACTGAACACCAAACCTATGCTGAGGAGGACTTTGAAGCCTCTTTCAGAATCTAGAGGAAGAAGGAAAGTAGAGGACAATGTTCAGAAAAAAGATGATAGCTTTGGAAGAGAATTAATTGGCATTCAGTATTCTAAATGGTTTTATCATTGAATAAAGTAACAGAATAAATAGTATGACATAGAAATAATGTTCAAACATACAATAGAAGAAAGGCTTGCAGATCCAAAGAAGGATCTAAATATGTAGATCACAAGGACTTACCAGACATGAGGCAAACTGAATATAAAGAAATCAACATGGATATATAGAGATATACACTGGATACATGCACACACATACACCTACACACATGTACACATGCACACACACATATGTTAACAGTTTTAAAATTTCAGGAAATAAAGAACATCACAAGCACTAGAGAGAAAGAAAAGAAACAGATTAACTTAAACAGAAAGAAAAATCAAATTATAAAAATGATTTCAAATGTGCGGTAGAGCCACTTTTATAAGACATACCCTAGAATCCTGCATTATTGAGCATTTATCCAAGGAAAATGTCATCATAGAAATGTGTCTGGCTTTATGCAAAGAGTTTTGAAGACGGACAGTACATGACACCTCATAATTCTGGGCAAAGAAATACATTCTTTAAGTCTGTGTGAGCAGATACTTTGAGCCAACATTCTAGTTCAATTATCTTCTTATTTACGGGATGTGCATTTCAGGCCAAATCTCACATTCAATACTTGCAGAAAGTTCCCATGGGAGATAAGAAGATGCTTTCTACTTGTAACTGGAGAAGAGTTTGGCAGAATTACTTTATGAATAAGTTTGTAAATACTACATCAAAAACAGCAAGAAAGTAAAGGGGTATAATCACAAAATATGGAGCTGACAAACCATGTTCCCATTCTATTAAAATGAATGGTACTTAATAACATTGTTTAATTTAGAAAATGTTTACAAATGCATAATATGGAAGGACTTAAAATACTCTAAACAAATGTTAAATGAATCAATGTGTGGTTAAATACATGAAGAAAACAGAATATACATTCTGCTTCATCTTCTTTGGTTGCAAATCTGATTCCATTATTGACTTTTCTGTTTTTCCCCCATCCAAATGTGTGTGGACATTCTTTAAGCCTTTGCAGTTGTTCCTACCCCGCTCTTGATATATTCTCCTTTGTGCATATCTTTGTGGCCTCCACCACTACCATTATAGACACACATGCATGTACACCAGCACCCTCAGATCTAAATGTCCATTGGGGATTTGAGTCTTTTACCAAAATAAACTGTGTGTTGCCACAACCCAGTTCAACATTTTTATTTTTCCCACTCCCTGCCATAATCAACTACCACATTTATATCATTAGAAACATATCTCTTCCAAAGTTTTTAAAATGATTATACCTCTTAGAAAAAATTTTAAAAATTCTCTTACCCTTCCTTTTTAACAGAAATATGTCACCAAGCCCTGGTTTATCTTTATTTTATTTTCTTCTTTCTTTTTCCATTGCCACCATTGTATATACCCAGACTCCCTGAGTTCCCTCTGGAGGTAATGAAGATTTCCCTGCATTCTGTCTACTCATTCCAGTGGATTCTAGAAAGAGAAACTCCCCCTCTAAAGCACCATGTTAATCTCCTTGCATATGAGCCAAAATAAGAAATACCCCATGCATCTAGTCCAAATTCCCAACAGGGTTCCATGTTACCCATCCAATCCAAATTCTCTCCTTACTCCTTAACAAGTAGTCTCCTTATTCTTCCCTGAGTCTTTATGACACCTCCTTGTTGTGAAGGTTATATGAGATGATAGAGGCAAACTGCCTAGGAACAGACTTGTCTCATAGGAAGCACTTCATTAAAGATAGCTTTTATTTGTTCCTTAGAGTTAGTGCTTATTCAATAAGTTAGGCTTATTTCCCCAGCTCATTTGATGCCTGGGGTCATGTCCCACATGTAACCGCCAACAGTATCTTGTTGAAAACATAGTAGACATTTATTTGCCTTCAATTTCTTACATTTGTATTAAAACAAAAAATCATGCAATCAAAAAAACTATTGCCATTAAGTAGATTCTGACTCAGCAACCCTATAGGACAGAGTAGAACTGCCCTATAGGGTTTCCAAGGAGTAGCTGGTGGATTCAAACCGCTAACTTTTTGGTTAGTAGGGGAGTGCTTAACCACTGTACCACCAGGGCTCTATTAAGTTAGATTTAAATATGACTAATTTTTTGATCTTTTTTTTTAGAATGTAAAGATAGAAGGCAGGTAACTTCAAATTTCCCAAAAAACAATTACTTATTCATTTATAAAAGGAGAGTAGAAAAAAAAAAATCTGTTGCTGTCGAGCTGATTCATAGTGACCATATAGGACAGAATAGAACTGCCCCTTAAATCTTCCAAGAAGCATCTGGTGGATTTGAACTGCCGGCCGCTTGGTTAACAGCTGTAGCACTTAACCACTACGCCACCAGGGTTTCCAAAAGGAAATTAACATATATAATATATATAGATACATCAATGTTTAATTATACTATTCCATTTAATATTTTTCCTTCTTCAAGCTCCTTTTTACTATTATTTTCCCTTAAAAAAAAAAGAATACATCTCACCCAAAAATTCAATACACATTTTCACTAAAATACAGTACAAAATGGAATTTATCTTCCCTAGAGATTATAAATCATGTTCGCGTTCACACTAGAACATTGTGATTTATAACTGAATTCAAAGGAATGGATTATAAATACACAGTAAGTAATGAGGAAGAATCTAAGCAGATATCATAAAAATCTGGGCCCTTAAAAGACTAATGACTGTCCAAGGCATTTCAGAGTAAATAAATGTAATTGTACAATTACATTGATGGGCCTTTAAAGTATAGCTTTTCGTGAACCGTAAACACAGAGAATGAAAGGAAAATATAGTAAAAATATTGCATCAATAATGAATGATGAGAACCAAAAGGTACCAGAGGAATGCATTCACAGTGTCATTAGTATGCAAGTCAGCTTCCTAAACTAAGAAATGGAATAAAATAAGAACCACAGGCAAAGTCTTTGTGAGTGCCACAAAATATAAATTATTTTCCTGTTTTTATTTCATTTGAGGTATGTAAGCAATTTTATTTCTCTGACTAAAGTTATGAAATAAGGCCATCAGCAAGTTGTAAGCAATATATATGTATGTAATATTTTATCAAGCTATTGTTTTCATCACTTTCTATGTACTGTGCTATCACAAAAAATGTGCTATCACATTCTCCATTATTAAATAAAACAAGCAAAATGAACAGATTTTATATGCGTATAGATTTCAGTTAAAAAAGGTGATTTTATGCAACAATGGGTAGCTATGAATGAGGAAAAACAGTAAACAAATGACCTGTTAGTGACATGTTGCATGCTCCATACCTGGTTTGGTTTTGAGGCAGCTTGTGAGAAAAATATCAGTGGAATTCACAGAATAATTGTTCCCTAATATTCTTTGCTCCTTATTGTGGAAACTTGGGCTAACCACTTTCCTTCTTTGGAATTCAATTTCTTCAACCATAAGATAAACTTCTAAGAAATAAAATTATCTCAGGACTCTTTTCTACATAACTGCTGCTGCCTAGTCGACTCGACTCATAGCGACCCAATTTTTAGGTGCTCAGTGCATGACAGAAGTTTTTTGATGAGAGTTACTTCGTGAAAGATGATTAGGGATTTCAAAAAAATTGGACGCTTGAGACAGGCCTTTCTTCTTTTTCTGCTTTTTTTCTTCTTTCTTTCTTGGTGCATAGTTACAAAAAAAAAAAAAAAAAAAAAAAGAGCAGCTATATCTAAACGCTTTAAAATCAGAAAGTTTACATTAATGAAATGCAGATTTCATAGTTCCTTTAAATAACCAGACCTGGAAATACTGAGTGTACATTCTGGCACACCAGTGATCAGTTTTTGTGGATGGAAGAGAGACTCTCCTGGGCTACTTTCACCTGCTGAGAGAAGTCTAGCAGGTGTAAGGAGGAAACCAGGCTGTAACCCTTCGGGGGAGAAAGAGATAAGTGGCAGAAGATGGCAAGACCTCGTGAGTGAGGATGCAGCAATCGATGCTGTTTATTTATTTAACCTGAATGTTACACTCATTTGCTTACTTGCTGATTGCTACGGAAGGTTCATTTTTTGATTTCTAAGTTTAAGATGTCACCTGTAAGTGACAACTGAAACGTATAAGAAATGGGAAAGATATTTATGGAGAAGTGCAGTAATGAGGATACCCATAAATTCTTGTTCTATTCTCATAAACCTTCCCTATAAAATGAAGGCAATACTTCCTGTGTAGCAAAGTCATTTTGAGAATAAAAAGAAACAACTGTTTGCAAAAGCACAGTATTGAACACATATGGGCTCAACAAAGAAAAGTATATCACTATTGTTATTGTTATACCCATGAGTAATATGGTGTAAACAACTTATTTGGAGTTAAAGTAGTCTATTTCTTAAAAATAGGTCATTAAATTATTCTTTAAGACAACTGTAGTTTTAGTTCTAGAAACAATCATGTTTATACAACACAAACATGGTTTGTGTTTGCCTATGGTCAATCAGTAATATTGAAGTAGAAACTCAATCCTCAGGTTTAAGTCGATACTTGAAAAAGGGGTATATACCATCCCAATAACCACACGAACATTAGAGAAATGGCGGTACTCTGATTTATTTTTGTGAAGGGAAGAAGACTTTTTTGCTAGAGATAGTGGAATCTGATCTCTTAGGTAGTTAATTCATTATGGACTCCATCCTGATACCGTCAGGATGTCTTTCAGGTTTCTGATGTATAATATTTTGCATGTGGTCCAGCAGAGAAAATGAGGGGGGTGGGAATCCTGTAGAATTTAAATGCAGGAGAACAATCTACACTTAACTTCTCCAAAAGATCACAAACCAAGAAACACATTCTGTACTTCATAAAGTGAAATTGTGAAATGGTAAAGGGTAAAAGGTCAAACGAACTTTTGAAGTGTCTCCGATGCCCGAGTACTTTTATTTCTTTGGATCATATATCTTTCCTGGCTCTTACACTTCTGTGTCTAATTTGCATAGTGTGGTACAGGGCTCCGTGCGCCTAGCTCCTGCTCCGCATCCTTCATCATGTGAGTCCCAGTGCATTTTGGAAACTTTCTTTCCTGCAGTGCCCTTTTTTCCTGTTGGACTGCCTCCTTTGCACCAAATTATGATAAGTTAGAGGAATTTAGGTGCTTCTGTTATACTGGCCAAATGAATAGCTTAAAGGAAACCACACGCCACTAATTGCCATATGCTATGTTTTAGTTCACTAAGTTATGGCCTAACGGTTCATACCACAAAACCTCTTGAGCCTCAATTGCCTGAGGTTGCTTGGCATGAACAAAAAAAGAAAGAAAATCTTCAAATACCCCCTGAAAAACTCGCAGCTCAACAGTCTCCTAACAGCCCCATACCCTTACACTTAGTCACACCATTAAAGAGTTATTTTCATCTATTCTACCATTTAATTGTCAGCTTATTCTTTTGATTCTTTTTATCCCATTTGGTTTTCTGAAGACATACTCATTTCAGAGAAAATAATGGAATACCTAGTGCAACCCTCACATAGGAGCACTGTGAGAAGCATACAGGCACATATTAGGTTAATTAGACCTTCAAAAGTCCTTTCTAACTAAGAAAAGGGTTGCATGACATTTTTGTGTTAGCTTAAAAAGGATTTTCTTTTTCATATATTAATAATGGTTATCAAAAGATTTTAAAAATAATCTATTTTTAAAGTTAAAATGTGCTATTAAGAAAAACTGCTATTTAATGGTATACCCAAGAAGATAAATTCTATAAGAGCAGGGATCTTATCTGTTTGTTTTCCACTATGTCTCTTGAATGGGGCTCAAGTACATTCTCAAAAATTACTGAATGACTAGATGAGTGGATGGATATGAGTCTTGCCTTGAAGCCTCAGAATATGTTAAATAGTCTCTCCAGTAATTATTAGATGAAAGGCTGGCTTGTTCTGCTCTTGTATTCCCATGTCCCTGTTGCAGTAAGGAAAGATACTATGCTGATAACCTCTGGTAAATTCATTTATAGATACAAATATAACTACTTGCATTAGCTTTGTGGCTGCTATAACAAATTACCACAAACTGGGTAGCTTACAACAGAGATTTATTCTCTCACAGTTCTGGTGCCGTAAGTCTGAAATCAAGGTTTTATCAGGGCCGCGCTCCCTCCAGAGACTCTAGGGGAGAATCCTGCATTGCCTCTTCTGGTTTCTGGTGGATTCTTGGTTTGTGACTGCATAACTCCAATCTGTGCCTCTGTCCTCAAGTGGCTTTCTTCTTTTCTCTTTCTATGTCTCTGTGTGTCTCTTTTATGGATACTTGTCACAGGATTTAGAGTCCACCCAGATAATCAAGGATGATCTCAATATTCTTAGCTTATTTATATCTGTAAACACTCTTTTTCCAAATCAAGTTACTGTCACAGGTTTCAGGGGCTAGGGTGTGGACATATCTTTTTTGTTTGTTTTTTTACCGTTAAACCAACTACACTGCCCCAATATCAAGAATAATAAAGCTGTGCTTTGGCTAAACACAAGAGTAAACTTAAAACAGCGTCCTGATGGAATTCTAGGATTTTAGTGAGATTGCCTCAGGGCTGACCTGGGGATGAAGAGAGAAGAAAGAGTTCAGTAGGTGAGTCTTTGAGACCCCACTCCACCATCAAGTCCATATCAACCACATCACATCTGTCTCATAGCTTTTCACACTTTAGGCTTCCTTTTCAAACGTTGTTTGGAGGCTTCATTGTAGAAATATTTTGAAATCTAGAAGACTAACAAAAATAACCTTATGAAGACAGCGTTGTTGTTATTCCTTTTTTTGTCCCAGACAATGTGTATGACAAGTGAGTTGCCAACTAAGAAATATGCAAAGGCTTCTTAGTAGTTGGAAAACAGTTTTCCTGCTTTGAAGCAAAATGGGAAAGAATGATTAGGTGTGTTGGCCTGCACTGAGGTTGATCAGGACCCCTAGGGATTTGTAGAAACGCCCTTCTAGGTTTTTCTTCTCCACTTTTATTTAAAGTCTACAGTGGTGCCAAAGAGCTATGGAAAAAAAAAAATACAGTAAAGCAGGTCTTATACTCTATTTTTTAAGAATTATGGAGGGGATAAAAAAAAAAATAGCTGTCCAGTCAATTCCAACTCATAGCAACCCTATGGGACAGAGTAGAATTGTCTGTAGGATTCCCAAGTAGCAGCTGGTAGATTCAAACTGCCTGCCTTTTGGTTACCAGCCAAGCTCTTAACCACTGTGCCACCAGGGGTCCTTGGAGGGGAATAAACCAAAACCAAACCTGTTACCATCGAGTTGATTCTGACTCATGGTGACCCTATAGGACAGAGTAGAACTGTCTCAGAGGGTTTCCAAGGAGCACCTGATAGATTTGAACTGCTAACCTTTTGGTTAGCAGTCAAGGTTTTAACCACTGTGCCATCAGGGCTCCATGGAGAGGGATACCAACAAAGAAACAAACCCTTTGCTGTTGAGTCCATTCCGATTTATAGCGACCTTACAGAGTAGAACTCCCCTGTAGGGTTTCCAAGGAGAGCCTGGTGAATTCGAACTGCTGACTTTTTAGTTAGCAGTCGTAGCTCTTACACACTACACAACCAGGGTTTCCATGGAGGGGGATAGGACTTTTAAATTGCTCTGTAGAATCTTTCATCATCATTCCCTGGAAGCAAAGGAATCAGTTTTCCCCGTGAAACATGCTTACTCTGTAACACTGTCCAAAGCAGCCTAAGGAGATATCATAAGGTTTTGGCAAAGTTCGGTAAGGCCTTCATTAATGAAGACCTCCCCTTTTTGTCCTGGCAGCCCAAGAAAACAGTGTACTTCCTAAAATCTCACTTGTTGTAGAGTTCTTTGAACTTGGAATCCACCTACTCACAGAATACTCATCTCATTAAGTGACCAGGATACGCAAGAATAAAAAAATATCCATAAAGATATCCTCACGTAATAATTATATGGGGGTTCCTCACTGAAGGATTACAGGACGTTGACTTTATCTCCTTTCCTAGAACATGTTTTCATGAGAAACATTTACTACTCATCTCTTTACTGATACAGAGCACACAGTTAAGGCCCTCTAGCCCTTTCATTCTTTTTTTCTAAACAAATCACTCTCTATTTTCAGCTTCCATATATTCGCCTCCTTTATAAGATTTACAAACCCTAAAGTCTTATATTTTGAGTTACTAACATTCTTCTTTCTAATGGGACGACATACATCATGAAATGAAAGTTGGAGTTGTGTGCGCATTAAGTTTGCCAAAAATATAGAAAGTGAACACTCCCTTCTAGAAGCCCTGAGCCAGGAAAAACTAAAACACGCCCATGCAAGTGAATAAAAATAGGCTAGAAATAAGTGAATTTTACTATACACAGGTATAGAAAACCTCAACCTCAAAGAAATAGCAAATGCATTTGATTTTTTCAGTTAGAGATGGTGGCAAAAAAAAGAAGGAAACAGACAACTGTGCCTCCAGAGTAACTTAAAAACTGCTCAATGACCCAACCACAAACTGTGGAGCAAAGCTGCCTTACACTGTGAAATCTGACCAGATCAGGGAAGGATTCTGAGAGGGGAACATACAATTTTATAAGGAGAAGAGTCTTCCAAAGCTGGGAATCCCAAAGACAATAAATAGAACCCCATTACTTGAAGTAGTGAAGAGTTTTGAGCACCAAGGTAGGTGGTTTTCAGGAGCACCCCTGGCCCCTTTGGGTGCCAAAGAGCCACAAGTACTGTGAGCATGAAGGGTGAACTGCTTAATATGAGAGCTTTTCTGGAAACAGACTGTCTATGTGAACAAAGAAATGGAGAAAGAGCTCGTTCCAATCAGATTTCCAGCTGATGACTGAAGAGGAATAAATGCTAAATCAACTCACACACACACACACACACACACACACACAGCTGTTGACATATAGAGCTTCACTGTTAGCTCCACAGGAAACAATGTGTATAAGAACTTCATGGGTAAAGAAATAAGAATGGCTCATAAATATATGAAAATGGCCTGATCTTAACCGAAATTTAAAAATGCAAATTAAAATCATAATGTTAGAGTAAAATCACAATGGTGTACTAAAGACACGTTGATACAGCAAATTAAAATCACAATGATGCTGTTTGAATTGGCCAACATTATATTGCAACTAAGACACTGTTGATAATGAATGTGACCATTCCCTATGCAGTAATAAAATAAAATGCAAAGACTCTGGAGGGTAATTCGGCAACATCAAAAATACATAGACTTTTTGATATAAAATTTTAACGTGTTGGAATTGATCTTGAAAATACGCATGTACAAATATACATCTTTTTGCATCAATATATGCAGTAATATTTTTCTATAGGTCATCAATGAGACTAGGTTGAGGGTAAGGGGAGACTGTGGTATATCCTTTACAATCACAGTTTAAACTCTGTTACCAAGCGCATGCATTATCATAATGATATAAATAATCAAATTTATAAGCTAATAGGCAAATAAGTCAGTAAATAAATGAATAAACAGCAGCAGTACTTTTTGTGTGCACGAGAAGTGAAGCAAGAACATAAATTCAGTGGATTTCAGGGAAAGGACTAGTACAATGTAAATTCAGTCTGGGCAGGGAAATGGGAAATGGTCTCGACTGGAGCAACTTAATGGGAAGGATGGAATTTCACCAAGCTGTTGAAACCATCAGAAGACGTTTGAGATTCTTTCCCCTCTCCACAAAACATACTCACATACACATATACCACTCATCATGTCTTAAGCACAGAAAACATATTTAATCCAAATTAATTTAGAAATGTCTTCAAAATTATATTTTGTGAGAAGTTATTAAAGTTCTCATTCAAATAAAACAGCAGTGTGTTTGAATTATTGAAAATTTCCTCTTCCTTCTTCCTCATGCCCCACATACACGTGAAGCAAGAATGATTGAACAAGACTAATACTGGACATAGAGGATTTTCTATGCTAAACAAGCCTTTGACAAATGGTGTGTCTTTTAAGGTAGATAAATTTAGACCCAGTGTTAGCTGGCACTAAAAACATCAGCCCATCTTTATCTTTGATGGTTCCTATATTCAGCAGGAAAATGTCCTTTTTCAGTCGAATGCATTTAAATGAAAAATAAATAGCTGTGAACTGAATCCCAGAAGAAAGAGAAAAACAAAAAAAAAACATCATTCTTGTTGACTTCTTGATATGACATATTTGTTAAAGCTTTTCTTCAGCTTCAAAACAATATATGCTTTATAAGATATAACTGCAGAGAGTAAGTCCTTAGTAAATAAAAATTAAAAATAAAACTAAAAAATGGAAATAGGATGGCTTCTAAACAGTGAATTTTCTAATCAAATAACTCAGAGTTGAAAGCTATGCTAAATGTTGTCAAATTACCGAATATTTCAGTTTCCCTCTTGAAAATATTCGCCAAGGATTGGTTGTCTAGTATAAGTGAATATCTAGTATTGACTTACAATCCGTAGTCCTACATGTAATACAGAAGGAGCAAAGTTAGTTCTTTTTTAAAGCATATATGTGTTCCTAGATCCCAGAATATATAGAAAATGTGAAAACATTCATAAATTTTAACATCAGAAGTATTATAAAAATTGAGGGATTATAATCTGTCATTTACATGGTCATTGATTTTCTTATTTACCTAGCCCACACCACTATATTAATTTATACATTTAAATACTATAATAGCATGTTGCAGTTAAAATAAAATTCTTATTACTATTGAAAATATTCTGTTATATCATTCATATAACTATTCAGGGGTTCTGGATATAATTGGAAAAAGAGAAGATGGAGATGCATTTAGTAGAAAAGAAAAATCACAGAAAATGTTTGGTAGTATTGGAAAAAATACCATCAAAAAGTTAGCTTATTCAATCCAGCCCCTCCTGATTTTTTCCTGAGATTTTCAACATGGAATGACAACCTACTTTTAAGTAGTGGTTTAATTTAAAGTCTCAAAAACAAAAACGACTAAAACTCCATTTTCTTCCCTTATTCTGCCCTAAATCCAGCATGGTCACCAACCAAAGCTCCTCAAAATAAAGTCAGCTTTACTACTTAATTGTTTCTTCCTTGTCATTGATTCTGATCAAAATAAATGCACTGTTTTGTTCTTTTTTCCAAAATCTATTAAAATGTCCAGAACTTCATAAGTTTGTGAAAAAATATTAACTGATGAGGAAGAGTGCTTTTTACATTTTTCTGTAAAAATTCAAAAGGAAAAAGTTGATCCTTTCTAGAGGCTGGTTGATCTGAACTTGCTTATTTCCTAGGGAATCTAAGAGACTCTATCCTTCATCTATTCTTCCACAACATTCCCGGGAGATAACCTGCAATTACTGAAATCATGTGCTGGTGTGTTTCACGCATTAAACACATTAAGAAAATAAATAAATAAATATTTTAATTTTTTCACCCTCTTCCAAGGTATTTGAACATAAGCTCATACTTTCCTGACAAAAGCTCAAAGTCTTGGCTTTAAAATGACAAAATAGAGTTGGCCAAGGGTGTGCAGCTTTCTCAGTTCTCTTCTTCCAGGTAACTTCTACATAAGGTCCTGGCTCAGGGTCCCAGACAGTGTGGCCTTTCTGCTCCCCATCTTACCTGTCCTGGACAATTAGACTGTAACTGAAAAGGATACTTATGTGGAAAGGCCTCTAAATGGGCAGCCCTCAGACCTGGTGTCTCTTCACTGAGAGCACATTCCAAGGAGCCCCAGGGATAGTTCTACTTGTATTTGTGCTGGAGGAATATTCTGGCTGTTGTCTCTGAATTCTCCCTTTTAAAAGCTCTCTTAAATCTTTGAATTATATTACATTGAAAATTCAATTAGATATCAATGATCTTTAACACCTACTAATAATCCAAATTTTCATCAAGGCGTGTTAGCCCAGGTTCAAGGCTTTGGAGCCTCTTGAGAGGGAAACAAAGCTATTAGCACTTTGAAACTTTGACAAGATTCAGATTTTCTTTTCTTTTTTTTTTTCCACATTTACTGAAAAGTCTGTCTTACATTATACTTTCTCTGTCTGCCTCTCTTCATTTCCTGGGGACCAGTCTTTGACCTGATGTTTGAGGTTAGAAAGTGATGAAAGGAGAGGAGTATTCTTGGCTTCTTGACCCACCCCAGATTTGGAATGGGCTTCTTTATCCAGCTTCCTTGTGTGAATTAAGGAATTCTGACCTCTTAACCACAGAATCTTTTTTTCACATGTTCTTAAATGATCTGAAACAGCTTAGAATTTCTTGGAAACAGAAAGCATGCAAAAAACTTAATTATTTAGCTGGGAAATGTCTGTTTGGGTAACTGTGGGCCACATTGCCTCTTCACTGTTACGCACAGCAAAGAATAACTCTAAATATTTGGATGTACAGTGAATGACAGCTAGACATGAACCCCATCAAATCATATTTTGATTAGAACATTTAAAAAAGAACTTACTAAAAGTGAAGAATAAAAAAGGAGAAATGAGCCCAGAGAACAACACATACCTAAATGTCCCAAACACTCATTCTTTTCAGTGCCTGATATAAAAACATTGTCGGTGCTACTGTGTATTCATCTGTCTTGTATGGATGCTAAGTTTATTATATTTCATTCTTGTATATTGGCCTGTTGCACGGTTAAGATCATATCTCTCTATGTTATAAATCATCAGGGAAAAAAATATGCACTCAGGCCAGAAAGTTTAGAAGCCAGTGTTTAGATATGCAGGAGAGGGAACTTCTGATTCTCCCTGTGCCCTGCTTTCTATTGCTGGGATAGTGAAAGTCTAACGGTGCTAATGGAGTTCCTAGTTGTGAGAGAGAGATGGTTCGCAACACAGATCTGAAGAGAGATTGGGGGAAGACAAGGCAAGAGAGAAAGAGCGATGCTAGTGTGCCACCCCAGACTCTTGCTACCCAAAAATGTAGTTCATGATGTAATGACATCATGTGCGATCTTTTCTAGAAATGTAGGTCCTCAGGCCTTAAGCCAGGCCTAACAATTCAGAATCTGCATATAGCAAGATCCACAAGTGATTTCTATGCATATTAAAATTTCAGGAGCATCAAAAGAGGAAGACAAGTCAATTATATTTTATTGTGAGATAATCTATTTGCATGTTACTCTATGGATTCATGTCTTTGCTCTTTTTTTAATTTTTGAAACTTTAAAAAAATCTGATTTAAATTTTGTGTATCATCTGAAATCTTTTACAGATAAATCAAAGAAGGTGTCCTCCAGAAAAAAACAAACAAACAAAAAAAAACAGCTCTCTCCAGTCATGGCCATGAAACAGCAGTAAATAATGAGGGCTGTGTTGGAGCCCAGCAGATCTCTGAGAATGGAAGATGAAGTTCTGAGGTTCAGCCCTTTCTTATCACATGGAGATTCAATTTAATGTTGAAGCAGAAGGTATTAAGGTTTGATTTTTATTAAGAACCAATGAGTGATTTTTAGTCCCCAAGAGTGTTCAGGCTTTGAATTATCAAAATACGTCTAAGTTCAACAGACTTCTGAATGTCAATTTATTTGTTTTATTTACAATGAAAAAATATAACCATCATCTTCATATTGGCAAGGTCAGACCAGTTGAATAAATACCTTTTTTGAATTTTATTTTTTTTAATATAGGTTTCTGGAAAAAAATAGACATTACACTTAGATAGTTTAAGGATGTCCTTTTATATGAATAACTTTTGACTACAGAGTTAGAAACTCTTAAGACTAAATATGGCCAATTCCTGCATTTTTTGGATTAGTCCTATAGGTTTACCCATTTTTGTGTACTTTTTATACTCACCAGTAGGCTGTTTTATCTTTTGTTGATGCCTGGTTTTACTTCCCCTGTAGATATGTTAATATAATTTTCTAGGCCACAGATTTTTTCCTATAAATACATCTCAAATTTGCTTAGACCAGTGTTTCTCAAAGAGAAGTTCTGCATACATACCTGAAAACCTACAGAGATATTAATAATTCAGCTTCATGGCCCTGCCCAAACCTGCTGAATGAGAACCCACTGGAAATGACCCTGGGAATCTGCATTTAAATATCTCCCCAGATGATATTTATTTATCCAATTAAATTTCTTGAATCATTGGTTTGGGGTTTCACACTGACTGTTTAACTTGAAGAAACTATATCCACCGGTTTAAACTTTGTTATTTGAGGTTGGTACTTTTAGAATAGGCTAGCTTTTCTATTTCTTTTCTATCCTTAAAAGATGCTTCACTCTGAGGCCGTCAAGTAGTAATAACAAATACACAATCATTTTACACGATCATAAAATTTCAAATATAAATCTATTTCCACCCTTTTTACAAATGTACATACACTTATATGATAGAATTTAATTAAGCTACACATTCATTCATGGATCTTGGCTGAAAGCAAAAAACCCAGAAAGATACTCTGTTTTATTGACTTTGCAAAAGCATTTGACTGTGTGGATCATAACAAATTATCAATAACATTGTGAAGAATGAGAATTCCAGAACCCTTAATTGTGTTCATACAGAACTGTACACAGGCCAATAGCCAGCTGTTCCAATAGAACAAGGGGATACTGCATAGTTTAAAATCAGGAAAGGTGCATCAGAGTTGTATCCTTTCACCATACTTGTTCAATCTGAATACTGAGCAAATAACCTGAGAAGCTGGACTATAGGAAGAACAACCTGGCCTCAGGATTGGAGGAAGACTCATTAACAACCTGCAATATGCAGATGACACAACCTTGCTTGCTGAAAGTAAAGAAGACTTGAAGTATTTAACTGATGAAGATCAAAGACTACAGCCTTCAGTATGGATTACACCGCAACATAGGAAAACAAAAATCATCACAACTGGACCAATAAGCAACATCGTGATAAGCAGACAATATTGAAGTTGTCAAGGAATTCCTTTTACTTGGATCTACAACGAACACCCAAGGAAGAGATAATCGATGAGTAAAAAGATGTATTGCATTGGGCAAATCTGCTGCTATTGAAGTTGTCAAAGAATTCCTTTTACTTGGATCTACAATGAACACCCAAGGAAGAAATAATCGATAAGTAAAAAGATGTATTGCATTGGGCAAATCTGCTGCAAAGGACTTCTTTAAAGTGTCAAAAAGCAAAGATGTCACCTTGAGGACTAAGGTGCACTTGACCCAAGCCATGATATTTTCAATCGCCTCATATGCACATGAATGCTGGGCAATGAATAAGAAAGACCAAAGAACTGATGCGTTTGCATTATAGTGTTGGTGAAGGATTTTGAATAAACCATATACTACTAGCAGAACAAACAAATATGTCTTGGAATAAGTACAGCCATAATACTTCTTAGATCCAAGGATGATGAGACTTTGTCTCACATTCTTTGGACACGTTATCAGGAGGGACCAGTCCCTGGAGAACATCATGCTTGGTAAAGTAGAGGGACAGTGAAAAAGAAGAAGACCTTTGATGAGATGGATTGATACAGTCGCTACAACAACAGGCTCAAACATAGCAAAGATTGTGAGGATGTCACAGGATCAGGCAGCGTTTCATTCTATTGTACACAGGGGTCACTATGAGTCGGAACCACCTTGAGGGCACCTAACAGCAACATATATTCATTTACCAAATGTGTTAAGCAGCTACTGTATGCCAAGGTCTTTCAGATTTAATCTTTTAGACTTTCTACTGAGTTTTACATATTCAGTTATTTTGCAGTCTTTTTTTACAAATTTTATTAACCTAAACTTTTTGAGAGTTTGCCATATATGAGAAACTGCTATAAGCACTAAAAGTTCACTAATGGCTAAAACAGGGTACTGGCAATTATCTAATGCGTGGTCCAGGTGCTATTTGTAGCATATCTAAAATGAAGGGAATTTTTCCAAAATGCAACTCAGTAAGTAAGGTCTTTTGGTTTCAGCTAATATGTCCAGCAGAATCTTGCAAATAAAAAGTCAGGTAAGTTATAGCTGAATTATTCTTTCTTTCTTGCAGGCAAAGTGGCAGATTGAAGCTGGGAGGGATCTGTGAAAACCCAGTTGTATTGTGAAGAGTCTTATCCTGCTTGGGATTTTAGTTAAAGTGGATTACTATTTAAGAAGAACTTGGATACCAATGTATATCCTAATCAGTCCTAGTGATGCTTTCTTTCCATCTCCCACCAGAATCTCTCTGGAAGGCATTTAGGACAAGCTCAGGTTAATTACATCAGGTCTAATATCCCCTGGGCAACCCAATGTTATACAGAATACATACAATAGAAATCCAATTACAGTTTGACATTCTGCTGATTTACCTATTTTTAAATTGAGGCAGATGTAAAATAAGTTCAATAAACTCTACAATAATTTAAATACTCCATATTATATTTAAAATAGTACTGTGGAACTGAAATAAAATGTCAATTTTCCCCTGATTTTTATGTTACTAGCATATTGTTTTCTATGAAAGTATTAATTTTCCTGCCTCACAGCCGCTGTCCTCATCAGTCCACATTTATGTCCCCTAATTCCTTCAGATTCAGCTCTGAATGAGCTAAAGCTCCCCCTAACATGCCCAAAGGCATCAGGAGGGCCAGATCCTGACAGAAAGCCAAGAAGATGGACCAGCCATCCATTTGTTAATGTGTCACACTCAAATTACACATGGCTGGCTGCAAAATTAAATTGCTCTTTCAGGATATCAGCAGAGACATAGATACAGCATTATAGCCCTGTGTTCCTATTGTTTTCAGATCAAAAAATGTTTTACTTGTGTATCCTTGCTAAATTGTGTTCAGTGAAAATACAGATTGAAAAGGGTATTGATTGCGGCTTTCCCTAGGCCTGGAGTGGTTCTTTGATTTCAAAATTGAACATTTGGAAGGAAAAAGTCTGTGTTTTCAGCCTTGGCACCTGGAAAATTCTGGAAACCTTTGAAAACAAGAACTGATAATGACATGATGTTAAACTTCCTGGTAGCGATCTGTGCAGCTGTGTCTTTTCTACTCTTTCTAATCTAAACTGCTGCATTCGGGCTTAATAATTCTGCTATATATAATACTCATGGCCTAGAAATACAGTTGCACCAATAATGAAGGCCCATCTACATACGGTTTGATCAAAAGATAGAAAGCAGTGACCTAACAGCCCACACACATCATCAGCAACAAACACTGATAACCTCAGTGATTCAAACTTTCTCCCTAGATGAGGTAAATGCAGATGAATTCTCCACCACTTGCAAAGGGATTTCAGTTGAGCTTAAATGAATATCAAAAACAAATTATTTCAGAGTGTGGAGATAAATGAAGACCAAACAAATGAGAACAAACAGAGGCTGTTTATTCAGAGCTTCCTACAGCGGGAGAGTCAGCCACCATCAACTTGCTTTTGGCAGATATCCCAAGGCAGGCAGTGGAATGGAGCTTGACAGGAAGGGGAAAAAGGAGGATGTTGACAGGGGGAAGCTGGAAGCAGTCTAATCAGAAGCAGGGTGATTTTCTGGGGAGCACTGTTTGGCTTTCTCTTGTTGATCTTGAGTTGGAAGTAGAGGCAAAAAGGAAGGAAGGGAATTTGGCAGCCATTAACCAAGTCCTAACCTTCTGGACCAATTGCTGTAGAGGTAGTGGTTTGGCTTCCTGGACTGAATGCTGCAGAAGCTGTGGGTCAGTTCTCCAGTCATATATGGTATGGCCATTGCCCATTTGTATATTCATTCTTTCAAGGTTATTTTTTAGGATAATCACTTGGGAATTAAATTCAACAAAGCTAGTTACTGCGGTGAAGCAGCACTGTAAACTCCACTTATTAGAAGAAGTTGGTAAACATAGTATCAAATATCAAGATGCTCATAGTCTCCTCAGATTGCACTGAAGAGCCATGTAGTCTATACAACACTGAAAAATAAATGATGTGAATGAAGGTGGATTGTAAGATACTGCACAGCACACACGTACTACAGTGGCTACAGAAGCCACATGATCCTTCACCTTTGTAGTTGGCCATGAAAAAAAAAAAAAGAAAGTAGCTGCCATTGTGTAGATTCTGACTCATGCTGAGCCCATGTGTGTCAGAGTAGAACAGTGCTCCGTAGGATTCAAAGGCTGATTCTTCAGGAAGTAGATCAGCAGGCCTTTCTTTCTAGGTACCTCTGGGTGAACTTAAACTGCCAACTTTTGGTTTGGAGCCAAGCATTTTAACCATTTGCACAACCTGGGGACTCCAAGGAACAATTTATTGCAAAGAGAAGGACTTACAGAGTTAAAAGGGGGAAAGGATCAGTGTGAACTAGCACGGTCAAGGAAAATTTTCATGGGGAATGTATATATGGAGTTGAACAGTCAAAGACAGATAAGACATGGGCAGAGAAAAAGCAAGCAGGGCAGTGTTTTATAGCTAGTTGCTGCCTTTGAGTCAGATTCCACTCAGCGCAGCCCCATATATAACAGAACGAATGTTGCCCAGTCCTGTGCCATCTTCATGGTCATCGATATGTTTGAGTCTGTTGTTGCAGCTATCAAGTCAATTCATATTTTCGGTGAACCACTACTTTATCAAACACGATGTCCTTTCCTAGTGATTGTTCTTTCCTGATGATGTGTCCATAGTGACCAAGCTGAATTCTTACCACCCTCACATCCAAGCAGCGTCCTGGCTGTACTTTCTCTAAGACTGTTTGTTCTTCTCCCAGTTCATGATATACTCAATATTCTTTGCCAACATCACGATTTGAATACATCAGTTCTTCTTGTTCAGATTTTGCATGCATGCTAGGCAATTAAAAAAAAAAATGTTTCACATTGTGTGTGTAAAATAGGTAAAGGCGTGTATTTGGAGTTGGATAGTAAATCTGGTTACAGATTCTGCTATGGCATAAAGTTGATGGCTGAGAGAAGGAAAAGAAAGAAAAGAATAAAAGATAACATAAAGGCTATGAGAGTCAGTGTGCTGAGAGAAAAGAGGAAAGTAAGTGAAGTTGGTTTAGGAGAATATTGTATTTTAATTTGGATGTATTTTCAGGAGGTGACACAAAGAAGGAATTTTAAAGGAATTACCTCTAAGTAGCCGGATACTTCCTACCAGATTACAAATGGAAAATTATGGCAAATATATACTTGAAATAATCCCAAGTGGAGGGATATCTGAACCTGTAAATAAATTCTTCTTTACATAAAGTTATATGGAAAAAACTCAGAGCTCTTAAACAAAAAAAAAAAAGAAAAAACCAATCCCGTTGCCTTTCGAGTCAATTTCAGCTCATAGAGCTCTTGGAACCTGGTTAATGGCCACATGTGATGAGAGAAGAAACAGGATTTGGTGGAAGGTTGAGAAAGGCAGGATAGAATCTTGGGTTTGTGTACAGAGAAGGTACGGATCAAGTCACATGATATGAAGTAATCAAGAAAAATAAATGCTATGGAGGACATTGTATAAAACGATCTGCTACAATATTTTGAAATATCCTTTCATTAGCTGACGAACTACAAAGACTGTATTGTAAACATAAAATTCAGTATAGGAATATCAGTTAAAGTTTAAAGCTTTGAGTTATATGAAAATTGAAGACGCCAAAAAGGAAGTTGTGTATATTTGGAAGTCTGCATGGTAAACTATTTATACATAGTTAAAATGAACAAATCAACTGAAGACATTACCATACACACATCCCTAATAAATAAATAGCTGTTTTTTTTTTTTATGTGGGAATATAGGAAAATATAAATAAAAATGATTTCAAGCCAACAGCAATTGAATTAAATCTTTTATATTTTTTCTTTAATATATAATTTACTGATATCGGAGGTGTTGTTTGGTGCCATCAAGTCAGTTTTGGCTCATAGAGACCCTATGTATAACAGAATGAAACACTGCCTGGTTCTCAGCCATCCTCACAATTGTTGCTCGGTTTGAATCCATTGTTTCAGCCACTGTGTCAATCCATCTCACTGAGGATCTTCCTCTTTTTCTCTGAGGCTCTACTACCAGGGACTGATCTCCAGGGACTGGTCCCTGATGATAACATGTGCAAAGTATGTGAGAGGAAGTCTCACCATCCTCACTTCTAAGGAGGCTTCTCACTGCACTTCTTTCAAGACAGATTTGTTTGTTCTGCTGGCAGTCCATGGTATAATCAATCTTCTTTGCCAACACCATAAATCAAAGGCATCAATTCTTCTGACATCTTTCTTATTCTATGTCCAAATTTCACATACACATGAGGTGATTGAAAATACCATGGCTTGGATCAGGAGCACCTTGGTCCTCAAAATGACATCTTTGCTTTTTAGCACTTTAAAAAGTCTTTTGCAGCAGGTTTGGCCAATGCAATATGTCATTTGATTTCCTGACTGCTGCTTCCATGGGCATTGATTGTGGATTCAAGGAAAACAAAATTCTTTGTAACTTCAATCTTTTCCCCATTTATCATGATGTTACTTATTGGTCTAATTGTGCTATTTTTGTTTTCTTTACATTGAGGCGTAATTCATACTGATGGCTGTGATCTTTGATCTTCATCAGTAAGTGTTTCAAGGCCTCTTTGCTTTCAGCAAGAAAGGTTGGGTCATCTGCATATTGCAGGTTATTAATGAGTCTTCCTACAGTCCTGATGCTGCCTTCATTTTTCATATAGTCCAGCTTCTCAGATCCCTTTGCTCAGCAGAAAAGATTAAATAAGTATGGTGAAAGAATACAACCCTGACACACGCCTTTTGTGACTTTAAACCACGCAGTATTCCCCTTGTTCTGTTCAAACAACTGCTTCTTAGTCTATGTATAGGTTCTGTATGAATTCTCACTCTTGGCAAAGTTATCCATAATTTGTTATGATCCACCCAGTCGAATGCCTTTGTATAGTCACTAAAATACAGGTAAACCTCTTTTTGGTATTCTCTGCCTTCAGCCAAGATCCATCTGACATCAGCAATGATACCCATCGTTCCACGTCCTCTTCTGAATCCGTTTGAATTTCTGGTGGTTCCCTGCTGATGTACTGCTGCAACCACTTTTGAATTATCTTCAGCAAAATTTCCTGGAGGCTTGTTTTTTGCCGATGGACTCAGTGTAGCTTGGACTTCTTCCTTCAGCACTATGGTTCTTGATCATATACTACCTCCTCAAATGGTTGAAACAGTGGACCAGTTTTTTTGTATAGTGACTCTGTGTATTCCTTTCATCTTCTCTTCATGCTTCCTGCATTGTATAATATGTTCCCCCATAGAATCCTTCAATATTGCAACTCAAGGCTTGAATTTTTTCTTCAGTTCTTTCAGCTTGAGAAATGCTGAGTGTGTTCTTCCTTTTTGGTTTTCTAACTCCAGGTCTTTTCACATGGCATTATAATACCTTACTTTGTCTTCTTGAGCTGTTCTTTGAATTCTTCTGTTCAACTCTTTTACTTCATTTCTTCCTTTTCCTTTAGCTACTCAATGTTCAAGAGTAAGTTTCAGAGTCTCTTCTGACATCCTTTTTGGTCTTATTGTTCTTTTCTGTCTTTTTAATGACCTCTTGTATTCTTCATGTATAATGTCCTTCATGTCATTTCTGTCCTTCATGTCATTTCATACCTCATCTGGTCTTTGGTCATTAGTATTCATCACATCAAATCTATTCTTGAAAGGGTCTCTAAACTGAGGTGGGATATACTAAAGGTTGTACCTTGGCTCTCGTGGACTTGTTCTAATTTTCTTTATCTTCAACTTGGACTTGCATATGAGCCATTGGTGATCTGTTCCACAGTCAGTCCCTGGCCTTGTTCTGACTGATGTTACTGAGCTTTTCCATTGTCTCTTCCCGTAGATGTAGTTGATTTGATTCCTGTGTATTCTATATAGTGAGTCCATGTGTGTAGTCACCATCTACAGATGATAGAATTGTTGGTCTTGCAAAATTCTATCATGCTATCTCTGGCATCATTTCTATCACCAAGACCATATTTTCCAACTATCAACCCTTCCTTTTTTGGTTCAACTTTTGTATTCCAATCACCAGTAATTATAAATGCATCATGATTGAATGTTTGATCAATTTCAAACTGTAGAAGTTGGTAAAAATCTTCAATATCTTCACCTTTAGCCCTAGCGCTTGGTGCGTAAATTTGAATACTAGTCATATTAACCGGTCTGCTTTGTAGGGGTATGGATATTATCCTCTCTCTGATAGCATTGTTCTTCAGGATAGATCTTGAAATGTTCTTTTTGACAATGAGCACAATGTGATTCCTCTTCAAGGCATCATTCCCAGCATAGTAGACCATATGATTGTCCAATTCAAAATAGCAAATACCAGTCCATTTCAGTTCACTAATGCCTAGGATATCAATGTTTATGCATTCTATTTCATTTTTGACAATTTCCAATTTTCTTAGATTCATGTTTCATACATTCCACTTTCGATTATTTATGGGTATTTGCAGATGTTTCTTCTCATCTTGAGTCTTGCCACATCAGCAAATGAAGGTCCCAAAAACTTGATTCCATCTATGTCATTAAGGTTGACTCTACTTTGAGAAAGCAGCTCTTCCCCATTTGTATTTTGAGTGTTTTCCAACCTGAGGGGCTCATCTTCTGGCACTATATCAGACAATGTTCTGCTGCTATTCATAAGGTTTTTCACTGGCTAATTCTTTATCAGAAGTAGTCTGCTCGGTCCTTCTTCCTAGTCTATTACTAATCACTTATTTTTTTCTGGTATTTGGGTCATATTTTCTTGCATATTCACATGCCATTTATATACACATATATGTGTGTGTTTTTTATATATATATACACACACATATGCGTGTGTATTTCTTTTAAATTGATTCCGGACTTTGTGAGTCATAGATTGTTGAGAGTCTAGATTTTGTTGTTGTCTTAGGCTGGGTTCTCTAGAGAAGTAAAACAAGTGAAGCTTTTATATATATTTAGATATAGACATAGATATATAGATATATAGATATAGACCCCAAACCCATAGCCGTCAAGTCGATTCTGACTCACAGCAACTCTATAGGGGAGAGTAGAACTGCTCCATAGAGTTTCCAAGGAATTCCTGGTGGATTTGAACTGCTGACCTCTTGGTTAACAGCCATAGCACTTAACCACTACACCACCAGGGTTTCCATAGACATAGACATAGGTATAGGTATAGACATAGATATAGATATAGACATAGATATAGCTAGATAGAGAGACAGACATACAGACAGAGAGAAAGGCAGTGATTTGCCTCATGGAAATGGCTCAAGTGTTTGCAGAGGTTGACAACTCACAAGACTGTGGGCCAGGCATCAGGCTGCAGGGGGCTGATGAACCCAACAACAGCGGATCAAACAGCAGATTGCTGGCTCTCGGGCTGCAGAGGCTGACAAATCCAAGATTGGCAGGTAAGATGGTAGGCTGCTGGCTCATAGGCTGTGGATACCAATGAATTCCAAGATCAGCAGGCAATACTTCAGGCCACTGGCTCAGGTTCCAAGAATTGGAGGTTAGATGATGGCAAGCTGAATGCAGGATCAGAAGCAAGCAAAAGCCAGCAAGCTTTACCAGAAGACCCATGCATATTGGACACATGCCTACCCCTGAGGAAACTCCCATTATGATCAATTGGCTGATAACATGGGATCACATCATGGAGGTGATTACATTATATCACAAGAAGGAGGATAACTACATCATTACATAATTGCCAAATTACATCATTATGTAACTGCCAAACTATATCATTACATAATGCCTAAACCACAAAGAATCATGACCTAGCAAAATTGACACACAACTTTAACCATCACAGTTGTCTTCTTTTAAAGTGTGTTGGGCTTTGTTCTGGCAGGCAGTTTATTTATTTGTGGATCAGCTTGATCCATTCAAGTTTTCTTTATAACATTTGTTAGGGAAGGTCTACTAAAGCCTTATGCTAGGATTAGTTTAGCCCTAATTCTCAGATATTGTGTTTTGGAGGTCTTTACTAAATGGCCAAATATTCAATGAGGTTAACTCACTCTGGCAGATAAGAAACAAATATCTCCCCATCACTCTCAAGCTCCAAAAGGTGTTTACTTTATAAATGCTCAATAGTTGTTCTTTACCCTGGTGTTGTAGGATTTCACTAAATGCATTAACAATTTAGCATTCATCCCAAGACTCAAGAGGACCCCAGTTTAGTTTCTAGAGCTGTTTATCTGCACAGCTCTCTCTACTCCAGATCATTTTCCAGACATTCCATCTAACTCAATTTTCCAAACTTTGATATCTCAAATAGTTCAGAAAATGTCAGGCTCTGCTTGATTTGGTATTATTCTCTATTAGCAGTGCTAATGTGGGTTCCTGGTAATCATGATCTTTACTTCAACACAGAATATTATGGGAAAATTTTCCATAAATTCAGGTTCTAGAAGATATTTTGTTCCCTCTCCTGGTCTTTGCTTCTGTATATTTCTATGGGCTAATGGTTGGAAAGACAAGCCATCTCCAGGCCTCTCATTCTAAACATTCTGGATATCTTTAGTCAGTCACTCTTAAAAGATCAATGAGGTTTGGGATGTGTGGAAAGTAATATATACTGAAAATGCTTACCTATGGATGAACATAAAAAAAAAAATTGAAATAAAAGTGTAATAGTAAAAAAAAAAATTTTTTTTTAAATAGTAAGCAGATGATAAATCATATTGAACCATCATAAAAATTGGATATGATATAAAAGTAATAAACCTGTACAATAACAAATTTTACAATAATAATAAAACTGTGTATCAAATATACAATAGTTTAATATTAACTCATTTGTAGAAAGCTTATTAAATGTGAGGCACTGTTCTCAGTACGTTACATATTTTATCAAATTAAATTCTTAAAGAATCCTATAAGGTGACTGATATTTTGTCTCCATTGTATAGATAAAATACTATAATAACCAATGGTCAATTAACTTATCCAGGGTCATATGACTAATGAGTATCACTGCTGAGAAAGCCTGATGCCAGAGCCTGGGTTCTTAGCTCTATGATGTCCTGAATAAGAAAAGAGAGAGGGTAGACAATTAAAAGATGAGTGTGGGTAGTTTTCAAATACTGTCTGCCATAGTAAGAATATTTAACCAAACAATATTATAATTTGTGAGTAAATTATGAGAATATTTTTATCCAATTAATATTATTCTTAACAAGGCATTTAAAGTGATCACTATGATATATTCAAATTTACTACTTTAATAAAGAAACTTTGAAAACTTTTGATAAATATTCCTACATACAATTAAAAATTGAATGATAGAACTGTTCAATCATGACTTTGGTATACATATATACTCTGCCTTCGATTCTGCCATTGCCCTTATGATTACTAAGCTCAAGTCACAGCAAGCAATATATTTGTTTTTTTCCCTAAAACATTCTGCTTCTATCCCAATGATCTTTATCCTTAGAATATTCTTACCCCATTTTTTCAACTTAGTGAAGTTATATATATTCTTTAACACAGCATATTTTCCCCACTCTTACCTCTTTGAATAATCAATAAAAAAAAAAATCAATAGCTCCCTTAAATAACCGATGAAGTGTTATTCATCCCTGCAGTAAGGTATTTTTCATATCATCTTAAAGCTGGTAATGTGTGTGTCTGAGTTTTCCACAATTTGAAATCCTTGAAGATAGTGATCACCTGTAGGTCATTACAAAGTAACCCATATCATATGTGTTCAATATATGTCCTTAAGATCAATTCCCTATTGGGGTTAAAAACTGACTTCTACTTCAGCCTCACTCTTAATTTGTTATAGCCACTTCTTCTCATTAGGTCATGGTGATTTCTAGATAAAAATCGATGGGAGAGGAACAGAACAATGATGCAGAACTGTTTACTCTAAATGATGAGACAAGCAGCTAGATGATCTTTGTGCACTTCTGAAACGACTCAGTGAAATTGCCAAAGGCACCTTTGTACTAGTCATCTCCTTGCTTTACAGCTAAGAGTCACCTTTCCCACAAAGGGAGACATTCATCTGATTTCTGACACTTAGCTACAAGGACAGTGTCCTTACTGTCCAGGAACGGTCAGCTTCTCCAGAATTCCCATCATGCATAGGAAACATCCTCACGAAATAATCAAGACTACACATTCCAAGCACATGGCAAGTACTCTAACCACTAGAATTCATTTTCTGTATAGCACTAGGGATTTCATATCCATATTGCTGTAACTTATGTATTTTCCCTTGTTGTTCTGATTAAGTAAGAACTTGATTGCAATGCTAAAAGAATGCCAATGCTTTTCTATTTCAGTTCAGGTAAACCCTTTCCAATTTTATCATTTGACAAATAACATTGCAATTATTTTAGGTCAGGGATATATATGTATATACATAATATGCAAATATATATGCATATAATAATATAGTGTGTGTGTGTATTAACCGCTCAATGAGTTGATCAATAACTCCAATAGTTCTGGGAAAATTGATTAACTTCTTGGCCTTTCTCTTACTAGTGTGCAAATGAAAAATAACATCCCTAATGTGTACTGGAAATGTTACTAAGATTAATAAAAATAATTAAATTTCTTAAGAAGAATCCAAGCTAAGCTTTAATATATACGATTTCATAACAGTTGATACATGTCTAAATACAATATCTTACTATCTCCTCAAAAGCATGGCATTATCTGTTTGTTTTTTTTTTCCCCTGAAAGCATGCAGTAGAAAGCATATTGAAGACCTTGGCTATGACCTTTATTCAGGTTTGTTTTTGAAACCAGGAAGATTAGAATTGCATATCATTTTGGCCTGGAATAAAACTTGGTGCTTTATATTGTTATTATTTCATGTAAATAACTTTGACATAGAATCTTAGAAGGTTTTGATATGATTAGCTCTAAGTTTGTTTTCATAATGAGACAGAAATGTAAAGTCAAGAGCTAAACTCTTGCTTATAAGGTTTTTTTCTGCTTTTGTTTTCAAATATGTCTTATTTTATCAAAAGGATTTATGCTTGCTCAAATACTCTTGATGCCTAAGTCTGTCACATTGTCTTTCTTAAGGTTCTAAGACCACGTAATTATAAATGGGGAAAGTTCTTATCTGAGCAGCTTTCTGATCACCATTTTGTTTACTGTGTGGTTAGCTGTTTTGAATAATGTAATGAATACTATAGTCCCTACTCTGGTCCTTCTGTCTTTCATGCTGAGATGATCCCTAAAAGAAAGCAAGATAGTACTGATGTAATTATAGGTTCAGGGTAATAGCTATAGGAATTTAATGCAGTTTCTTATGCTTCCAAGGATATAAGCCTCTCAATTAATCACAGTTTGAATTATCCAACTGGTTGTTTTAATTTGTTCTCATATATTGGAAAATTTTTCCCACTGGGTGTTGGGTTTGTTAGTTTTAGGAATAGAAATTGTACTCAGTGGACACCTTAGCTCTTAACTCAAAGCGTATACCCTGTTCTTACCCTGGTGTAACATTTCAGTCTATTTTTATGAAAAATGAGGTAGCACTTTTTAATATGCAGCTCAGCAATCAATATTGAAACACAGATCTAGATCTTTGTGAACTTTACAAGTCATGACTCAATTTTTAAAAAATTAATGCCAGCATTAATATTAAATGCTGTGGAATTTTCTTACACATTGAACAGTATAAAGAGTAGATAGTTGACGCAGACTGGGAGGTAACAATGTGATGTCAGTCCCTGCTCCTCTACCCTTTCATGTGGTTGCTTCTTTGAGCCTGTTCTATTTAGGTCTACATCACTTGTTCTACATCCCTCAAAATGTTTTCAACTAAGTACAGATTTACTTGTCACTGTTTATACACAGACCAAATGTGCCTTTCCTGGTTGTTAGTCTCCTCTCCCCACACAATGCATTGTTATTTTTTTGTTTTCAAAAGTACGCTATATTTTTTAAAAATTTAGAAAATTACGTCTTTTACATTCAAGCAAATATTAACAATTTCCATTGCTCTTTGTTTTTGTGGAAAGATCTAAATTTTCCTCTGGTATGTGTTCTCTGCCCGAAGAACTTCCTTTAACATCTCTTATAGTGCAAGTTGGAAACACTGATGGTGTAGTGGATAAGATCTATGGCTGCTAACCAAAAGGTTGGCAGTTCAAATCCACCGGGAGCTCCTTGGAAACTCTGTGAGGCAGTTCTGCTCTGTCCTGTAGGTTAGCTATGAGTTGGAATTGACTCGACGGCAACAGGTTCGGTTTTTGGTTTTGGATAGTAGAGGTCTGGAGGTAATGCATGCTCTCAGCTATTGATTTTCAAAAAAAGTCTTTATTTTGCTTTTATTTTTGAAAGGGCTGTGGGTATAGTATTCCATGGTGATAGTTACTTGGTTTTGAAAGTTTATTGTTTCCATCACATTTGGTAAATATTTGGCCATTATTCTTCCAAATATTTTTTCTGTCTCTACTTTTCTTTCCTCTCTTTCTGGGGCTTCAAAATATTAGGTTGTTTGACATCATTCCACAAATCACTGATTCTCTGATCATTTATTACTGTTTTTATTTACTCTGTGAGTTTTATCTTTTATTCATATTAACATGTTTTCAAGTTCGCTTATCTTTTCTTCTTCAGTTAATCAAATTTGCTGTTTTTCTATCCAGTATCTTTTTCCTTTTATATACTGTATTTTTTGTCATAGAAGTTCCATTTGCATCCTATATCATTTTGATGATTTTATCTTTCTTCTTAAATATATGAAGCATATTTACCATAGCTATTTTAAGGTTGTTGGTGTCATTTTGAAATTTGTTTCTACTGACTGCTTTTTCTCCTGGATATAGATCATATATTCCTGCTTCTTGATACATTTTTATTTGATGCTGAATATTGTCAATTTGATGTTGCTGTTTTCTGTACTTTTTTTTTTTTTAATTCCTTTTAAGTAGTGTTGGACTTTGTCAGGCATGCAGTTAAGTTACTTGGAAAGTTTGATCCTCGTAAGGGTTAATGTTAAACTTTGTTAGGGAAGGACAAGAACATCTTGCAGTGGGAGACTAACTGCATTTCTAAAGTGATGGAGTCCCTAGGTGATGCATATACTTAATGCCCTCAGCTGCTAGCTAATAGGATGGAGATTCACACTCACCCAAAGCTGTCTCAGAAGAAAGACCTGGAGATCCATATCTAAAAAATCAGCCATTTAAAATCCTATGGAACACAGTTCTACTCTGACCACACGGGGTTGTTATGAGTTGGAATTAACTCTATGGCAGCTGGTTTGGGTTTCCTAAAAGCGATATTCTTATGAAGACTCTTAACTATGTGTGTGCACTACGAGGCTTTTTCACTTTGGATAGTCGGAACACAGACCGTTTCCAGCCCAGTTGAACTACTAGACTCTTTGGCCACTGCTTTCCAGTGGCTCTTTGTCCAGCTTCAGATTGGAACAGATTTTAGTCAGCAAAAGAAGGAACCCTTCTGCAGATCTCCAGAATTCTCTCCCTACTTATAGTTTTCTCCTCTCTGGTACTCTGTCTTCCAAATTCTAGTTGCCTTGAATAGACTTTCAGTTTAGATTCCCTCAACTAAGCAAGATTGTTAGACTCTGTTTGGATCCCACCTCTTTTCACTGTGACCTAAGCATTGCTTCCAGGCAATAAGCTGAGACAGTTGTGAGACTCATCTCCTTTTTTTCCCCTTTTACAGGGAACACGGCCCTGGTCCTGCCTGTTACCCAATGTCTGAAAATCACTGTTTCATATATTTTGTCCAATTTTTGAGTTGTGTAAGGAAAGACTGTAATTCCCCTCCATCATGGCTGAAGCAGAAGTTCTCCTAGAATTACATTTTAAAGTCAAAATTGGAGTACAAACACAGCTGTTATTAAAAAGTACATCTATATTACTTTCATTATCTTTCCTTAGACCTGGAAGATTGATTGGCTGTTTTGTATCTTTTTACCTAAGATTTTTCAGTGTGTCTAATATCCTCATAAGTCCTATGCAGTTTTACTTACAGACAAAATTGATCTTTTACCTTGAGATTGTGCTAAGGCAAACCTGCAATGGTCGGTGCTTGAATTTTTTTTTTTCTGAAGAACACTTAAATAAGATCATGTTAAGACAAACAGGAAACAGTACAAATTATTTTAAACCTTTTTTCTTCCAAAATTTTCTGCTGAAAACTAAGTCAAAAATCTGAGTATGAGGACTCTGTAATCCAACAATGTTTATGACTGCTCTACCAGCTTTCTTGCCTTACTACGAGTATTACCTTATTTACTCCATGACAGATGCCCAGAGCGAAACCCAATGTGAGCTTAATATGTAGTCTTTGTATTAGAAAAGGAGCCCTTTTTGGAAAGATGGCTGGAGTGCAAACAATAACTTAGTGCCAAGAAAAATGTACCACCCCCCCCGGCCCGCGTTCCTCCAGGCTAGTGCTGTCCTTTTGTCAGGAAACACAGCTGAGTGAGTGTGATGCAGGTAACTTGCCCATGTTCCTTTGTAAAGTTGTCTGCAGAAGCCCTGCCCTTAGCTTTCAGTTTTGTAAATCCAGAATATGCCTGAGAGAGGTTTCTTAGGGTGTCCTTCTTAATTAAAAAAAATTCTAACACTTAGAAAATTACAAAACACTAAAAAAAAATATGAAACACCATAAAACTGTGTTTTTGTACCCCATGTTATCCCACTGCAAAATTATAGCTGTTTGATTCCTTGGAGGAAGCAAGCTGAAAATTGTCTACCCACCTAAATACCCATTGCCGTCGAGTTGACTCCGACTCATAGCCACCCTACATGACAGAATAGAACTGCCCCACAGAGTTTGCAAGGAGCGCCTGGGGGATTTGAATTGCTGACCTTTGGGTTAGCTGCTGTAGCACTTAACCACTATACCACCAGGGTCTACCCACAGCCTGTAGCAAACAGGGCCTGGGCCTGCAACAGATGTTTTTGAAATCTCTGGTGTTTCAGAAACTAAATTGTGAACTGATGGTCACAGAAGGCCTCTAAAACAACCAGAAGCTACAAAGACTGCTTAACACTCTATTGCCTAAAACAAAAACCACGATGGCAATATTGTATAGTGTTTGAGGACCTGGGGCTGGCTCTACTGTTTCCTTGAGAATGCTTCACATCTCTAAGTATTATGGTGCCTTCTAAATTGTATTGTCAGAGGAATTACATGAGATAAGCTGTTCATGTCGTGTTTAGCACAGAGCCAGTCATTACTAGTAAAAGAAATGGTAGCTTCATGTATAGAAATCATCACTGTCGTCATCATTGTCGCAATTATTATAAATACTATATAGATTAATTACTGAATACCTAATAATACATATCACTGTGCAAGGCAATTAATTATTCTCTTTAGAGGTAGGATCCAAATCATAAAATATGAAGTTTAATATCCACAAATGTATAAAAACACACACAGTACAGCAAAGCTGCATATTTTGAATACTTTGAAATGGTAAAGCAAGTTGATAGCAAGCTATTCACATTAAATGTAACTTGTTTGAAAATTTCTGCAATAGATATCATATGTTAAAGAAAATTCTTTGCTAAATTAGTTTTGAGGATTTTATCTCTAAGAGAATCATCTCTCCAAATAAAGAAAATTTAGTAAGGTGATAAGGACAGGTTCTGAAACTGAGAGGAGGAATTTGCCCTTTTACTCTTTCTTCCCTAATGGTGTATGGGGAGTGTTTCATTCAAGTGGAACACCCATAAAGTGGAGAATCTGCTGAGAAGTACAACCAGACTGTATGGCTTGAATTCTTCTCCCAGCTCCCAGAACAAGTGGCCATGTGATTTATAAGAGTCACTCTGGAGTTAGTGACTTTTGTTAAGTGTTTGGTAGTTTACAATTACTTCTCTACGAATAGAGGAACCTGTACTTAGACCACGAAGCAGTCGTTCAAACAGAACAAGGGGATTCTGTGAAGTTTAAAATCAGGAAGAGTATGCCTCATGGTTGTATCATTTCACCATACTTATTCAATATGCTGAGCAAATAATCTGAGAACCGGGAATATATGAAGAAGAACAGGGTATCAGGATTGGAGAAAGGCTCATTAACAACCTGCAATATGCAGATGACACAACCTTGCTTGCTGAAAGTGAAGAGGATTTGAAGCACTTAATGATGAAGATCAAAGACAACAACCTTCAGTATGGATTACACCTTAAAGAAAACAAAAACCCTCACAACTGGACCAATAAGCAACATCCTGATAAAAAGAGAAAAGATTGAAGATGTCAAGGAATTCATTTTACTTGGATTCACATTCAATGCCCATGAAAGTAGCAGTTGTGAATTCAGATAACACATTGCATTGGGCAAATCTACTACAAAAGACCTCTTTAAAGTGTTAAAAAGCAAGGTTGCCACCTTGAAGACTAAGACGCACCAGACCCAATCCATGGTGTTTTCAGTCCCCCGATATGCATGAGAAAGCTGGACAATGAATAAGGAAGTTCGAAGAAGAATTGATGCCTTCAAACTATCATGTTGGCAAAGTATATTGAAAATACTGTGGGCTGCTAGAAGAACAAACAAATCTGTATTGGAAGAAATACAGCCATAATGTTCATTAGAAGCAAGGATGGCAAGACTTCTTGCATACTTTGGAAATGTTATCAGGAGTGATCAGTCCCTGGAGAAGGGCATTATGTTTGGTAAAGTTGAGGGTCAATGAAAAAGAGAAAAACCCTCAACAAGATTGATTGACACAATGGGTACAACAATGGGTTCAAGCAAAACAGTGATTGTGAGGATGGCACAAAACAGGGCAGTGTTTTGTTCTATTGTATGCTGAGATGCTATGAGTTGGAACCAACTGAACAGTACCTAACAACAACAGTAATGGAATACCTTCTTTTGCCCAAACTCCCTTCCCCAATTCTTTCCTAAGAACTTCTTCTGGTGCTCTTATCTTGTTGATAGTTATCATTTATCTCTTTGGTTCACACTCTTTTTTTTCTTTTTTTTTTCTATATATATAACACAAAGCCTGTGGAAGAGAAGAATTTCAGATAAGCTTTCATTTTATTCATTTGTGACAAAATTATTAGCACCACACTAATCATTATAAAAATCTAATTAGATACCAAGATTGATTATGCTTTTACTTTTATCTTCCAATTGATTACAGATCTTAATCAAGGCTATCCATGATACTTAAAATATAATTCATTATCTGCATACCTGAAAATCCTCAAACACTATTTTTTATCGTGAAAGGTGATCTGAAGAATTTTTTATAGGCTCATTTTCTGTATAGATATAACTCTAGGATCCATGTGTACCTTTGTTGGGTCAGAGGAGAGGAGGATCACATAAGTACATATTCGCTTCCTGTAGTGACTTTTTTTTCCTGTCCCTGAAAGTCCATGATTTGTATGCCCCCCTTTTTTTTTTTTATATATATATATGTTAACCCTGGTGGTGTAGTGGTTAAGAGCTACAGCTGCTAACCAAAAGGACGGCAGTTTGAATCCACCAGGCGCTCCATGGAAACCCTATGGGGCAGTTTTTCTCTGTCCTACAGGGTCATTATGAGTTGGAATCCACTTGATGGCAACGGGTGGTTTTTTCTTTTTTTTTTTTTTAATGTTAATCACAAGTACCATCTTTGTGGGATCTTATTTTATCTGTACACCTTAAGATGCACTGTTATTGGTCAAACCTATTAGCTATAGAAAAGATGAAAAGATCTTCTCAGATGAGTTCCCACCAAAATTGTACCTGCATAAACTGCACACCTAAGGATTATCTTTAGACTTATTCCCTTAGCCCAAATATCTCACTATTCTTATTTCCTGCAGCTAAGCTATTGTACTGAGCTGTAGTTTTACATTTTGTGTCTGTGCTCTTTTCTGCTGAAATTAGTCCAGAACTTCAAGTTGCAGACAAACTTTCAATAAATATAAATTTCTAAAAACTACCATATTGAGAGTTTACTTTAGAAAACCAAGAACTTACACTTCTTCAGAATTTCCAGTAACCAGCAGTTAGTACTAAGTACATGATCAAAGCAAAACTTATTAGCCAAATAAGAAAGATTTTGATTTTATAGTAATTAAAGGCCTTCTCACAAAATTTATAAGTAAAGGTAAGAATCAGTAAAATATGACGGAAGCAACATAAAAAGAAACATGCAGAATGTGAGCAAAAATAATTTGAGAGAGCGGAGAAACTTATCATCTTCTTGGTCACCTTTTTTAATTACATACTCTTACCACTACCTGAATGGAATTTACTTATTTGCTTACTCATTTATTTTATGCCTGTGAACACTAAAATACAAGCTCTGTAAAATAGGTATTTTACCTATCTTGTGTACTTAGCACCTAGCATGCAAATCAGATGTTCAATTAAAAAAGTTACATAATCAAATCTTTAATATGTAAAGAGCTTCTATAATCCAGTAAGTAAGACAGATAACTGATGTAGAAAAATGGATAAAAGCAAAAAGTTGAAATGCCAATATAAGGAAATGAAAATAGATAATAAATTAAATAAAAGTAAATATCAATAAATAGTCAAAATATAAAGAATTTAAAAATCAAAGAATATAAGATACACTTTTTTATTGTACTTTAGATGAAGGTTTACAGAGCAAACAAGTTTCTCATTAAATAACTAATACACATATTGTTTTGTGGCATTGATTGCCAAACCCATGACATGTCAACACTCTCCCTACTTGGCCTTGAGTTCCCCATTACCGGCTTTCTGTCCCCTCCTGCCTTCTTGTCCTTGCTCCTGGTCTGGTGTGCTCACTTAGTCTCATTTTGTTTTATGGGACTGTCTAATTTTGGCTGAAGGGTAAACCTGAGGAGTAACTTCATTACTGAGCTGTAAGGATGTCCAGGGGCCATATCCTCAGGGTTTATGAGATACCCTTTTGATCTTCATTTTTGGCAAATAATTTAGCAATAGGTATCAAAAGAATTTAAATAGTTTTTGTCCCTTACCCAAAAACTCTGTTTATAATGAAGGGGTAAAAGATGGCCAAAAAGTGTATGTACAATCATATTTAGTATGTAATTTTTTCTAATAGAAAGAGTTGAAAATTAACAAATGTATGTCCATAATAATTCTATGCAGTCTATTAAAAATCATATTCTTAGAGAAAAAAAGGATTTTGGAAAATCCATGGAATAATGTTTAATGAGACATTCCAAATGCAAAACTGTCTACAAAGTATTATCTTAATTTTGTATTATGTATAACCCATTGGTGTAGAATCAATTCTAACTCACAGTGGCCCTATAGTACAGAGTAGAACTGCCTCATAGGGTTTCTAAGGCTGCTAGTCTTTACCAGAGCAGACTGCCACATCTTTCTCCTGTGGAGGAGCTGGTAGATTAAAACCACCGACCTTTGGTTTTGCAACCAAGTGCTTTAACCACTGCACCACACAGGGTTCCTTTGTATTACATATATGGGGGTATAAATATGCACATATACATATCAAAAGAAAAAAGATTGGGAAAAAAAGTATAAAAAATTAACAGTACCTATCTCTGAGTATTGCAAATTTTATTTCCCTTCTTATATTTTTCTGAATTTTCCATATGTTCTACACTGATACATATTCTTTTATGATTTAAAAATTCAATAAGGTTACTATTATTAAAACTTAGAGGCAGTGCCTGGTGGACTTGGGAAGATGAAAGTGTGGAAACAGGAATACTAATGCAAGTAAACAACCACCTACACTGTATTCTAAGGAGACCTCGTGGCATAATGGTTAAGTGCTCAGCTGCTAACAGAAAGGTTGGTGGTTCTAACCAACCCAGCAGCTCTGAGGGAGAAAGACCTGGTGATTTGCTTCCATAAAGATTACAGCCTAGAAAACACTATGGGGAGGTTCTATTCTATTATATGTGGTTGACTGCACAGCACCTAACAACAACAAATACTTTGTTCTAAACAATACATTTCAATGGATAGAAAATAGGCTTAACAGCATTTTTTGGAGAGTGGAGTAGAGTTCAAAATTATGGGTGCAAATGTCTTAAATACTTTCAAAATTCTTCCTAATGCCCTTTGTTAAAGTGGGATTGTTATCAGTTTTCTGAAAAACAACTCTGACTCCCATGAGGGAAAACAAAATTTTGAAAAGAATCACATATCTATGTATACCCACTCCTTACTTATTAACATGGGTAGGTTCCAAAGATCAGATTGCTATGCAAAAATTGGCATTACATGAAAATGGAGGATGGCTATATCAGATCACAAATTAGAGGATGAATGCATCATTATATAATTGCCCAATTACATCATTACATAACTGCCAAAGTATATAATTACATAACTGCTGACTACATACACCTGTTAGTTTATCGTGCTGTGGCGTTTTTTGTGTCTCTGTGATTCCGGAAGCTATGCTACCAATATTTCAAATACAAGAAGAGTCACCTATAGTGGACAGGTTTCCGCAGAGCTTCCAGACTAAGGCAAACTAGGAAGAAGGACTTGGTGGTCTAATTTTGAAGAAAACATTAGCCAGTGCAAACCTTATGAATAGCAGTGGGACACTGTCTGAAATACTGCCAGAACATAAGCCCTTCAGGATGGAAGGCACTCAAAAGATGACTAGGGAAGAGCCACCTCCTTAAAGTGGAGTTGACATGGGTTCAGTCAAGTTTTCAGAAGTTTCATTTGCTAATATAGCATGACTCAAAGTGAGAAGAAACAATGCAAACATCCATCAATAATCTGAACATGGAATGGATAAATCTAGGAAAATCATAAGTCATCAAAAATGAAATGGAACACATAAACATAGATATGCTGAGCATCATTGTGCTGAAATGGACTGGTATTGGACATTTTGAGTCAGACAGTCACATGGTCTCGTACGTCGGGACTGACAAGTTGAAGAGGAAGAGGAATGGTGTAACATTCAATGTTAAAAAGAACTTTTCAAGATCTATCCTGAAGTACAACACTATCAGTGATAATATAATATTCATAAGCCTACAAGGAAGAACAGTTAAAATGACTATTATTCAAATTTCTGCACAAACCACCAAGGCCAAAGATAAAGAAATTGAAGACTTTCACCAACTTCTGCAGTCTGAAATTGATCAAACATGCAATCAAGATGCATTGATAACTACTGGTGATTGTAATGCAAAAGTTGAAACAAAGAAAGAATAGGAGTTAGAAAATATGGCTGTGGTGATAGAAATAATGCCAGAGGTCATATCACAGAATTTTGCAAGACCAATGACTTCTTCACTCCAAATATCATTTTTCAGCAACATAAATGGTGACTATACACATGGACCTCGCCAGATGGAATACACAGAAATCAAATTGAGTACATCTGTGGAAAGAGGCAATGGAAAAGCTCAATATGGTCAGTCAAACAAGGCCAGGGGCCTGTTGCAGAACAGATCATCAATTGCTCAAATATGAGTTCAAGTTGAAGCTGAAGAAAATTAGAACAAGTTCACGAGAGCCAAAATATCACCTTGAGTATATCCCACCCGAATTTAGAGTCCATTTCAGAAGTAGATTTGATGCATTGAGCCCTAACCACTGAAGATCAGATGAGTTGTAAAATGACATAAAGGACATCATACATGAAGAAAACAAGAGGTTATTAAAAAGACTGGAAAGAAAGAAAAGACCGAAATGGATGTCAGAAGAGACTCTGAAAGTTGCTCTTGCAACTGTTGCTCTTGCAAAAGGAAGAAATGATGAAGAAAAAGAGCTGAATGGAAGATTTCAAAGGGCGGTACCAGAAGACAAAGGAGAGTATTATAATGAAATGTGAAAAGACTTAGAAAAACAAAAGGGTAGAATATGCTCAGCATTTCTCAAGCTGAAGGAGCTAAAGAAAAAATTCAAGCCTTGAGTTGCAATAGTGAAAGTTTCTATCGTGAAAATACTAAATGATGCAGGAAGCATCAAAAGAAGATGGAAGGAATACAAAGAGTCACCGTACCAAAAAAGAATTGGTCAGTGTTCAACCATTTAAAGGAGGTAGGATATGATCAAGAATCAATTGTACTGAAAAAAGAAGTTCAAGCTTCGAAGAAGGCATTGGCAAAAAACAAGACTTCAGGAATTGATGGAACGCCAATTGAGATGTTTCAAAAAAGAGATGCAGCTCTTGAAGTGATCACTCATCTATGCCAAGAAATTTGGAAGAGCACTATCTGGCCAACTGGCTGGAAGAAATCCATATTTGTGCCCATTCCAAACAAAGGTGATCCAACAGAACCTTGAAATTATAGAATAATGTCATTAATATCACACACAAGTAAAATTTTGCTGAAGATCTTTCAAAAGCAGTTGCAGCAATACATTGACAAGGAACTGTCAGAAATTCAAACCGGATTCAGAAAAGGACATGGAAGGAGGGACATCACTGCCAATGTAAATGGGTTCATGGCTAAAAGCAGAGAATACCAGACAGATGTTTACCTGTGTTTTATTGATTATGCAAAGGGATTCAGCTGTATGGATCATAACAAATTATAACATATTATAGATAACATTGCAAAGAATTGGAATTCCAGAATACTTAATTGTGCTCATAACCCGTACTTAGACCAAGAGGCAGTCATTCACACAAAACAAGATGATACCCTGTGGTTTAAAGTCAGGAAAGGTGTGCATCAGGGTTGTATGCTTTCACTATACTTATTTAATCTGCACACTGAGCAAATAATTTGAGAAAGTGGATGTTACGAAGAGAAACACGGCACCAGGATTGGAGGAAGACTCATTAACGCCCTGTGATATACAGATGACAAAACCTTGCTTGCTAAAAGTGAAGAGCACTTGAGAAGAAGATCAATATGAATTACACCTCAATATAAAGAGAACAAAAATGCTTACAACTGAACCAATAATCATCATCATGACAAATGGAGAAAATATTGAAGTTGTCAAGGATTTCATTTTTCTTGGATCCACAATCAACATCCGTGAAAGCAGGGGTCAAGAAATCAAATGACCTATTGTTTTGGGTAAATCTCCTGCAAAAGACCTCTTTAAAGTGTTAAAAAGCAACAACGTCCCTTTAAAGACTAAAGTGTGCCTGGCCCAAGCCATGGTGTTTTCAATCTCCTCATATGAATTTGAAAACTGGACAATGAATAAGGATGACCAAAGAAGAATTGATGCCTTTGAATTATGGTGCTGGGAAAGAATATTGAGTATACCATGAACTGCCAAAGGAATAAACAAATCTCTCTTGGAAGAAGTATAGCCAGAATGCTCCTTAGAAGCAAAGATGGTGAGAGTTTGTCTCACATACTTTGGACATGTTATCGGGGGGTGGGGGGACAGTCCCTGGAGAAGAATGTCATGCCTGGTAAAGTAGAGGGTCTGTGAAAAAGAGGAAGACCCTACATGAGATGGACTGACACAGTGGCTGCAACAATGGGCTCAAGAATAACAATTGTAAGGATGGCACAGGACTGGACAGGGTTTTGTCCTATTGTACATGGGGTCGCTATTAGTCAGAATCAACTCAATGGTACCTAACAAAAACAGCAAAACTGCCAAACCACTGAGAATCATGGCCCAGCCAAGTTGATACATAACCTTAACCATCATAGCCAGCATTACTCTGGCCTTGGACCCCTGCATTTGTTACTGCCAGATGTATGTTGTTAATGCACAAAATATTTGGATAGTAGATTTTTACTTACGCCTTAAATTTGAAATGTCAGATAACAAGCTAGTCAATAAGTGAGGAGTAGGTGTAATTTTAAACCTGAATCATACTGTATTATTCTAGGATCTGTTAGCACTAACATAGTTAAAGAAAATAAATATACCGCAAAAGTGACCCCTAAATATGCGAGGAAACAAGTATGTTCTCCTGTTTCTGGTGGGGAAGGAGGGGGAGAAGCATAATTTAAAGAAACCCCATGTGAAATTATGCATATTATAAATTCTCCACAAAAAATGAAGGTTACCTTTTACAAACTAAAGCTTTAGTCACAGCAGACTCAAAAATCATGATGAATATAAGCACAAAAACAGTATACTTGTAAATACAGCAATCAAGCTGTAGCAGCACAAATTATGCATAAGAACTACTTCAATCAAGTGAGGAAGCAGGTGAAAAATCACTGATCCTGATCATCTCTAACCCAGGAGACAGCAAGTAAAAAAGAAGATAGAAACAAAAGTGGCAGGATCATTTTAAAAAATCAATTATTAATGGAAGAGGCAAATAAGCCCATGTAAATATTTATCAAACGGATAGGTTTCCTAGGGGTTAGGTCATCATCATTAGTCTTAGCAGTATCATAGCCTACTCTCTGCCCATGCAGGAGGGTAGCCAAGTGAATTCTTTATATAAATACCAACGTCATGGTGTGGTAGTGTTGCCAGATTTAACCACTAATAATACATTTCTGGAAACCCTATGTGGTAGAGAAGGGGGAGGGAATCAAGATGGTTCAAAAAATGTAACAGAACACATCCTTTGTCGTAGTATTCTTATAAATGGAAGTTACCCTTTGGGGAAGCAGATCTTCTAACCACTGCTAATGCTATGGTGATGATTGCTTTGCCAAACCTTGGCTCTGCAGTGTCTCATGTCTCTCAAATTCACTCTCTGCCGTCATTGAGAACCACTGAGATAACTCAGGGACCTAAGTTCTCAGCAAGGGAGGAGGGCTGAATTCACATCCAGGTGCAGACTCACAGCTGTAAGTCCTGTCTCCAGCATACACCACCAAAGATCACAGAGGAGGAGTCACAGAGAAAGATCATATTGAGCACTCAGTCAGGGAATGGGAAGCAAAGGCAGAGGGAGAAAAGTGTCAGGAATAGAAGACACCTGATTTCCATCATTTACGTAACTAGGATTTTCTGCCAACTGGATCATACATATTTTTTTCTATAACCTCTGTACATTCACCAACAATTATCTTTTAATTCTTCTAGGGTTTTCCATATTCCCTTTTATCCCAGGAAATATCTTCAATAAATAGTAATCAAACTAATGAGGAAAATATTCCAGATATGCTAATATTTATAACATTAAACATGCCGGGAATATCTAACTGCTGACTGTTGTGTTAGGTGCTGTCCAGTCAGTTTTGACTCATAGCAACCCGATGTACAACAGAACGAAACACTGTCTGGTCCTGCACCATCCTCACAATCGTTATGCTTGAGCCCATTATTGCAGCTACTATGTCAATCTATCTCATTGAGGGTATTCCTCTTTTTTGCTGACCCTCTAAGCTACCAAGTGTGATGTCCTTCCTCAGGGACTGGCCCCTCCTGATAACATGTCCAAAGTACATGAGACAAAGTTTTGCCATTCCCGCTTATAAGGAACATTCTGGCTGTACTTCTTCCAAGACAGATTTGTTCATTCTTCTGGCAGTGCATGGTGTACTCAGTATTCTATGCCAATACCATAATTCAAAGGTATCATTCTTCTTTGGTCTTGCATATTCATTGTCCAGCTTTTACATGCATATAAGGAGATTGAAAGCACTGGGACTTGGGTCAGGTGCACTTTAGTCTTTAAAGTGACATCTTTGCTTTTTAACAGTTTAAAGAAATCTTTTGGAGCAAATTTGCTCAATGTAATACATCCTTTGATTTCTTGACTGCCTCTTCCTTGGGCATTGATTATGGATCCAAGTAAAATGAAATCCTTGACAATTTCAATCTTTTCACCATTTACCATGATGTTATTTATTGATCCAGTTTGAGGACTTTTGTTTTCTTTATGTTGAGGTGCAATCCATACTGAAGGCTGTGGTCTTTGATCTTCATCAGTAAGTGCTTCAAGTCCTCCTCACTTTCAGCAAGCAATGTTGTGTCATCTGCATATCACAGGTTGTTAATGAGTCTTCCTCCAATCCTGTTGCCCAGTTCTTCTTCATATACTCTAGCTTCTCAGATTATGTGCTCAGCATACAGATTGAACAAGTATGGTAAAAGGATACAACCCTGGCACCCACCTGTCTTGACTTTAAACCACATTGTATCCTCTTGTTCTGTTTACGGCTGCCTCTTGATCTAAGTACAGGTTCCTCATGAGCACAATTAAGTGTTCTGGAATTCCCATTCTTTGCAATGTTATCCATAATTTGTTATGATCCACACAGTGGAATGTCTTTGCATAGTCCATAAAACGAAGGTAAACATCTTTCTGGTATTTTCTACTTTCAGCCAAGAGCCATCTGACATCATCAGTGATATCCCTTGTTCTGTGTCCTCTTCTGAATCTGGCTTAAATTTCTGGCAGTTTCCTGTTGATGTACTGCTGCAACTGATTTTGAATGATCTTCAGCAAAATTTTACTTGTGTGTGATATTAATGACATTGTTTTATAATTTCTGCATTCCGTTGGATCACCTTTCTTTGGAATGGGTCCAAATATGGATCTCCTCCAGTTGGTTGGCCGGGTAGCTGTCTTCCAAACTTCTTGGCATAGAGGAGAGCGCTTCCAGCACTACATCTGTTTTTTGAAACATCTCAGTTGGTATCCCATCAATTCCTGAAGCCTTGTTTTTCACCAATGCCTTCAGGGCAGCTTGGACCTCTTCTTTCAGTACTATTGGTTCCTGATCATATGCTACCTCCTGAAGTGGTTGAGTGTTGACCAATTCTCTTCGGTATAGTGACTCTATGTATTCCTTGAATGTTCTTTTGATGCTCCCTGTGTCATTTAGTATTTTCCCCATAGAATCTTTCACTATTGCAACCCCGAGGCTTGAATTTTATCTTCAGCTCTTTCAGCTTGAAAAATGTTGAGCATGTTCTTCACTTCTGGTTTTCCATCTCCAGGTCTTTGCACATGTCATTATAATACTTCGTCTTCTCAAGCAGCCCTTTGAAATCTTCTGTTCAGTTCTTTTACTTCATCATTTCTTCCTTTGGCTTTAGCAACTGGACGTTAAAAAGCAGGTTTCAGAGTCTCTCCTGACATTCTTTTTGGTCTTTTCTTTCCTGTCTTTTTAATAACCTTTTGCTTTCTTCCTGTATGATGTCCTTGATGTCGCTCCACAACTGATGTAGTATTTGGTCATCAGTGTTCAGTGCATCAGGTCTATTCCTGAGGTGGTCTATAAATTCAGGTGGGCTATACTCAAGGTCGTACTTTGGCTGTCATAGGCTTGTTCTAATTTTCTTCAACTTTAACTTGCGTATGAGCAATTACGTTTCCCCATTGGCCCCTGGCCTTGTTCTGTTAGTTGCTACTGAGCTTTTTCATCATCTCTTCCCACAGGTGTAGTCAATTTGTTTCCTATTATTCCACTTGGTGAGGTCCAAATGTATACTCACCATTTATGTTGTTGAAAAAATGTATTTGCTGTGAGTAAGTTGTTGGTCTGACAAAACTCTATCATGCGATCTCCAGAGTCATTTCTATCGCTGAGACCATATTTTTCAATGACTAATCCTTCTTTGCTTCCAACTTTTGCATTCTAACCACTGGTAATTATCAATGCATCCTGATTGCGTATTTGATCAATTTCAGACAGCAGAAGTTGATAAAAAATCTTCAATTTCTTCGTCTTTGTCCTTAGTGGTTGGTGCATAAATTTGAATAATAGCTGTATTGACTGTACTTCCTTGTATTCATGTGTAACTGCTGACTAGGTGTCTGGTAGCCCCTCTTTGATGATTATTCAAGTCGGTCTGATGTTTTCATACCTTACACTCTTCTTACTAATTCAGTGAGAACAGTTTTGTTTTCTCTTGTACCACAGAAAATTAAAGTGGCCATATTTCCCAGCACAACTGTACTAAACCAAGAGCAAAGAAGTTTCCTTAAAATGATCAAACACTTCAAAAGCCAGAATAGCAGGGATGGGGGTCTGGGACCATGGTTTCAGGGGACATCTAGGTCAATTGGCATAACAATATGTATTAAGAAAATGCTCTGCATCCCACTTTGGTGAGTGGTGTCTGGCGCCATCTAAGATGCATCAATTGGTCTCAACCCAGCTGGGGCAAAGGAGAATGAAGAACAAAAACATAAGGTAAACATGAGCCCAAGAGACAAAAAGGGCCACATAAACCAGAGAATCCATCAGGCTGAGACCAGAAGAACTAGATGGTACTTGTTTACCATTGATGACTACCTTGACAGGGAACACAACAGAGAATCCCTGATGGAGCAGAACAGTGGGATGCAGACCTCAAATTCTCATAAAAAGACCAGACTTAGTGGTCTGACTGAGACTAGAGAGACCCCAGAGGTCACGGTCCCTGGACCCTCTGTCAGCCCAAGACTGGAACCATTCCTGAAGCCAACTCTTCAGACAGGGACTGGGCTGGACTATAATACAGAAGATGATACTGGTGAGGAACGAGCTTCTTGGCTCAAGTAGACACATGAGACTATGTGGGCAGCTCCAGTCTGGAGGTGAGATGAGAAAGCAGAGGTGGACAGGAGCTGGTTAAATGGACATGAGGAATGCAGGGCGGAGAGGAGGAGTGTGCTGTCTCCTTAGAGAGAGAGCAACTAGGAGTACATAGTAAGGTGTGTGCAAGTTTTTGTATGAGAAACTGACTTGATTTTTAAACTTTCACTTAAAGCGCAATAAATAAAAAAATAAATTTAAAAAAGGTGGCCATATTTCCAATTAATCATTGAAGAAGAGAAAAGTACCAGATTAGGAAGAAAATTAGAGTTTATGAAACCTAATTAAGCTATTTTTTAATTAGAGCCTCTTAATAAAGACTACCATGAAAAAATGTGCAAAAAACATAATAACAAGAATTCACTCATTCATTCATCCAATCATCCATCTATTTAATCAATTAACGTGTACTTATTATGTTCCAAGCGATATTAAGTTTTTAAGACCCCAGGCACTGTGCAATGAAGTAGGAGGTAGAAAAGAAGCACCAAACACATTATTGGGTTAATTGACTAGGATGTCTCATGAAACCAAGACCCTAAACTGCTAAACCAAGGAACCAATTCCTATGAGATGCCAAAACTTGCTATTGTGTATACCTTTTTATCCATATGAAGGCTTTATTTTTCAAGCTTGAGTAGTACAGATTACCACTGTTAGCCTCCCTTGATGGGACCACGTAACCCAGTCCTTTCAGGCCATAATTTTGAATTGAGTTCACATTTCGGAAGTACAAGAATTTAATTTTGAAGTTGAATCCTGTGAAAGGTGTCCTAACCCATCTGTGAAAGGTGTCATCACAAGGAATAATACCCTTTGTAACTCCACGTAGAACTGTTACGCTGGTAGCAGAAAATCGTAGTGGCTGCTTGTCACCCATCTCAAATACCTTAAGTGAAATTTATTTAAATGTAATATGATGTTCCATGTAATAAAATAAGAGGTTTGGAATATTATTTCCTTTGCCTTCATTTATGTGCTTTATTTCCCCCTTTGAGTTTTTTTTTTTTTTTTTCTAATGCATATATGTAATATTCAGATTCTGGAACCTGTAAATTACAATCAGGTGATTGTCATAGTTGAAAAATTTGTGGTGGTTTAAAATTTATTAGCACTTTAATCAATAATATTACGCAGTTGATTTGTACAGAAAGGCACCATTGTGCTAAAGATACAGATGTTGATAAAAAGAAATGTTCATAAGGAATTAAACCACTACAACCTCTTCTCACTTATGGGCATGGTTAGGTTTCAAAGACCAGGTCATTATGCGACAATCTGAGTAATGGTCTCAGAGGCTGCCCAGTGTGGCTGCTCCCTTCCTGCAGCCGCCATCCAGAGAAACTCACTTGTCTCTATGCACTTCACTTACTTTGGGCACGCGGGCAGGCGGGTCAGGTTGTGCTATTTCAAACCACAGGCAGAGTTGATTGGGTCAGGATTTGCAGCCAGGAGGGGACCAGCTCTACAGCAACCCCCAGGGAGTTCTTGCTCTCCAGGGAAATACCCGCCCGCCAGGACTACAGCCCCCTGGCCCCAGTGCCTCCAAGCACACAAACAGCAGTGGATTTCATGGTTTGCAGCGAAGTGACCGCTGCATGTCTGTCTGTACCCCTGTGCTGCTTTCTAGCAGACTCAGGGCCCTTAGTCACAGCTCCTGGAGGGTGGGCTAGTCACCAGCCTCTTGCCAGGCTAGATTCAGTAAGGCAGAGGACCACACTTGAAGGCTAATAGCCCTAAGGACCCAGCCTTCAGCCTTATTTTAAACTTTATTTGCATCCGAGATGGGAAAGGAGTGGTATGGGAGCAATCTAGGACTTGTGGCTCAGGAGGGAGACACTCTCTCATCCAAAACCCATGGGTCCTTACTTGGCTTTAAGGTGATTTAAGTAGATTTTTTACTGTTGTCGTAAATAGGAAATGTCAGATAACAAGATAGTAAGTGAGGAGTAGCTGTATTTATTTTTTTCTTTCTTAATAGACACTGTGATTATTAATCATTTACATACTACCATAATGTGATACTTAAGTAACTTCCAAAAATTACAACAGAGTCCCTTTTAGAGGGTCATTAAATTTTATTACCTAGACCCAAAACCCAAAACCAATCCTATCAAGTCGATTCCGAATCATAGTGATCCTACAGGAGAGGGTAGAACTGCCCCATAGACTTTCCAAGGCTGTAATCTTTACTGAAGTAGACTGCCACATCTTTCTCCTGCAGAGTGGCTGGTGGGTTCAAACCCCTGAGGTTTCAGTTACCAGCTGAGTGCTTAACCACTGCACCACTACCCACATGCTTAGAAGTTAAATTTGTCTGCTAAATTTCTCATCTCAGGATTCCCTTTCTCCTAAGCCAGATTCCCATCCACATATTTTTTGGATAGAGTGATGTAGAAAAATTTTGTATTTCCTGCCTTCTCTTCCTCAGTGTGACAACTCTTAGCTCTCCCAGATTATCGATGCCCTTTAGGTTTAAAGCATGATTTCCCCTCCAAGGGGCCTTTCTATTGTAAGCTTGCTCTTTGATAATGGAATGGAAAATTCTATTCCCAGCCGGTGCATTTTATGCACAGAGAGCAGGAAAGGCCAGACGATTTGGGTACAGGAACTTTTCGACTGCTTCTCTAATCAGTAACATGCCTGAACCACCCATACGTGAACCTTGCTCTCAACTCCAACTCCAGTTATCCTCTTCTGTCATTCAGGAAGACTTTTAGATGTTAATAAACCCCTTTCTCTAGCTCTTCTCTTTGGGAGAATAGGTGAAGGGGAGGGGAGGGAGAGGGGTACACTTCAATCTCTGGGGTGGAGGAGGAGCTGAGCCAGGAATCATTTGAGTCACTCTGGGTCCCAGGTTTAAAACAGAAGGCTGAGGCTCAGATTTTCCATCTTGCCAATGACTCAAAATTGGTCATTAGAGCTCTGATACTGTCAATGGCCCGCAAGGCATCCCTTACTTTCTTGTTTGCTTATAGCTCGCAGATCCTACATCTACCTTCTTTTTTTCATTGCTTACATTTATTTTTATATTTAGCCTTGGTGACTACGCTTCCTTCCTGTGAGTATAGAAATGTATTAAAAGTCTTTGCAAGGAAGGTTACACCCCTGCCATAGTTTCTTGACAGCCTTCAGTCATTTAATTTATACACACACACACACACACACACACACACACACACACAATGAACACTTAGACTGTGGCTAATATATTTGATATTTTGGGCCACATTTGCAATGATGTGAATTGTTGCTTTAGTTTTGGTTATCAGTATCAACTGTTAAGATGATTGAGATGATTTGATCAGCAATTATGAAGGGAAACTGACATCCTTAATGTATCTCCAACTCGAGAGTTCTGTGGGAACTTAACAAAAGGAAATTGAAATTGTGAAATCTGTTTAAAGAAGGAAACACACATTGGATCTCTGTTTTTATGCACAACAACAGATACCCCTTAGGCAAAACCTCCTAAAGCTGTTATTATCATAATGGCTGTAGGCCTAAAACGGACCTGAAGAGCTTGTGTAGTGAATCTAGCTGGAAAGAGCTCTCCTTTACTAAGGGTGTATGTGACAACTCTTTGTCCTCTTTTAGCTAGGGGATTTTCTCTTCCTTTGCTGCTGCAGACAATAGCACTCCTATGAAGAAGTGGTGGTGTTTTTATTTTCCAACCTTGTTTCCTTTGTCCTTAGCTACCTTATTTCCACCTGACAGTTAAACAGGAGAAAAAAGCAAGTCACCAGCAAGGCAGCAGAAAAGGAAAAGAAAGGCTAATGTTACCCTGAAGCACTATTGCAAACATAAAGAAGGCATAATTCCGTGTCATGGGTATAACCTGGGATGACACACTGGTATGAATTACCTCTGTGAGGTTTTGACAGAGGAGAACAAAATGTGGCTAATGAAGTCACGAGAGGCTTTGGGGGTTCAACTTTTGAAACCCTTAATATTATGACAGTGTCAGAACAGGTCATTCTTACTGTTTCATCCATAGTACGGAATATACCTGTGACCTCAAAGTCAAGTTTAAGAAATTGTAGACTCAAAAGAATTTCAATACCCTTATCTTAACTTCTTTATCTGAATATGTATTTGGTTTTCCTATAATTTTAGAATTGTCAGATTTTAGTGCAGCCAACAATTAGCATTATGCTATTTTTTCTTATTATACAGTTTATCATTCTTCTAAACACAAGAAACAAATATTTCTTGGCTGAAAGAGCAAATTAAAACTGAATTTGCAAAATATTATGTAAACTCCCGAAAGCTTTGTCATTGTCCTGTGATCACAGAGCACAGATCTTGTTGCAGTAATAAACAATCTATTTAGGTTCACAGATTTTCTGCAGTGGGCTCTTTAGCCCAATTCACTGTCATCAAGTGGATTCAGGCTCTTCAACAATGGGACCAAAATCAGTTCCGACCCAGTGCTGTTGCTAAAAGATAGACGAAGGCTTAGTCCTTTACATTGTGATGTTTGGAGGAAAATATAAAGATATTTCCCTTAAAATGTCTTCTATCATTTTATCAACATCTTAAATACCAACATGGAATTAGCACAATACAAAATTTTAAAACTATTATTTCTATAGAGATCTTGAGCCTTAAAATTTATTTATCACACTGGATTTTAAAACTAATAAGGTAAGCAGAGTATGTTATTGCTGTCATCTTATCAAAGAGGCAAGTGAATGGTCAAGTTCCCACAGCTAGTAGGAGAAAAACTGGAGAAATACTAGACCATATGACTCACAAAACTCTTCCTGCTATACTCAAAATTAATGGGTTTGGGGGTTTAAGTCATTTCTCTGTGTGAAAGTGCAAATAATTCTGAGAAGAGTAAACCTTAAATACATTAGCACCATAAATGATCTTAATATATTTTTTCAAACTAAGCAACTAGCTGAAATCAATGAAATGTAAGAATGGACTATATGCCAAATAAAGATGCTGGAGAATTAAAATGGAGAGGAGAGATCCAGAGCACTAACATGCTCATCAGGACTTTTCATTGCAAATGATAGAAGTTAACTAAAGCTAGCTCAAAGTTACTGTGGAAAATCACAGAGTAGACAGAAAAGCTAAATATATATGTATATGAAAGGATAGGATCTGGGACAGTTCTGAGACCACAACTGAAACTAGAGAGTTAAACACTTAGGATTCTTGATCTCTGCTTAATGTCTGTTTTTCTTTTCATATAAGCTTCACTCACTCTTACTACAGACAAAATTCTTTACACTTTAAGGGACACAGGCACCTATAGCTTCAGTTTTGCATCCTTAGGGCTTTCTTACTAGCAGTTCTCGTTCAAAAACTCTAGGCAAACCCAGTGCCGTGATTAGCTCTCCTATATACTTCTTGGTCTAATCATAATATTCAGTTGTTGTTGTTAGGTGCCATCAAATTGGTTCCAACTCATAGTGACCCTACATGCAACAGAGCAAAACACTACTCTGTCCTGCACTATCCTTATAATCGTCGTTATGCTTGAACACATAGTTGCAGCCACTGTCAATCTATTTTGCTGAGGGTCTTCCTCTTTTTCACTGACCCTCCACTTTACCAGGCAGGACATCCTTCTCTAGAGACTGGTCCCTCCTGATGACATGTCCAAAGTATGTGAGATGAAATCTCACCACCCTTGCTTCTGGCTGTACTTCTTCCAACACAGATTTGTTCTTCTTTTGACAGTCCATGGTATATTCAATATTCTTCACCAACACCATAATTTAAAGGCATCAGTTCTTCTTTTGTCTTCCTAATGCTTTGTCCAGCTTCCGCAGGCATATGAGGCGATTGAAAACACCATAGCTTAGGTCAGGCGCACCTTAGTACTTAAAGAGGCAACTTTGCTTTTTAATACTTTAAAGAGGTCTGTCGCAATAAATTTACCCAATGCAATATGTCCTTTGATTTCTTGACTGCTGCTTCCATGAGCACCGCTTATAGATCCAAATAAAATGAAATCTTCAACTATTTCAATATTTTCTCCATTTATTGGATATTACTTATTGGTCCAGTTGTGAAGTTTTTTTTTCTTTTCTTTCTGTTGAGGTGTAATCCATACTGAAGGCTGTGGTCTTTGATCTTCATCAGTAAGTACTTCAAGTTCTCTTAACTTTCAGAAAGCAACGTCTTGTCATCTGCACATCCTGGTTTGTTAATGGGTCTTCCGCAAATCCTGATAATATTCACTGGTAGGATAAAAATATTAGGTCCAGCTTTTCTCAGGTGCTTGCTGTTAGGACGTGTGGTTTTGTCACAAAATAACTCAGTTCCATTTGCTCTACATCACTAGAGTATGTGGGGGAGGTAGCATAGGCTTGGTCTCAGAGAAGCTTTCTATGGGTGGAGCAACTACTCTGATACAATTGTACACACTGCACAGTGAGGGCAGGCTTGAGCATGTGATGTATTGTCCTGGACATTTTGAAATCAGTACGTGGGCCACCAAGGACACCTACAGGATTATAGAGGAAACATAGGTAATGGTAAAAAATAGGTAGGTTATAATTAAAGATAAATTCACTACTTATATACTCATTTCAAGTGATTTGGAGGAATTAACACAAAAGCAGAACAACACAGTAGTCTTAGTGATAAAGGACTTGAGACAGTTAGGGGCCTATACCGAGTATCCGAATGGAAGAAGGGGTTTTTCAGAGTTTAGAGATCATTACAGGTAGCGATTACAATGAGGAAGTTCAGTTAAGAAAAAGGAAAAACATAAATATGCTAGAACTAAATACAGAAAGGAACCATAAACTAGGAGATAAGGTCAGGAACTATCATACTAAAATAGAGAGTCCTTTCTCTTTTCCATCAGAGAGTCATGGTAAAAAGAGCTTTGCTTTGGATTCAGAGAGGCCTAGGTTCAAATCACAACTATGTCAATACCTAGCTGTTTGGTGCTAGAAGAATGTTTAATCTATGACTCTGTTTTCTCATTTTAGGAAGTAATCCCAGCTTATAAATATGTTATTATTTGCCTTGATAAGTATTGAAACTAGTACATCCTCTATTACAAGAGCTATGCTTCCATCAGTTCTTGATATGTGACAGAGGTATCACTGGAGATTAACATGGAAACAATTAGGTATCTGGAAAAAAAAAAGAAAGAAAGAAAAGAAATTGGACACTGACCTTACACCATATACAGAACACAATTCCAGATAGCTTAAAGCCCTACAAAGTGAAAGGCAAAACAAAACCGGAAAGCTTCGTAGATAACATAGGGTAAATATTTTCATGACTTTGAGGGTAAAGAAAGATTCCTCTAACAAGGTACAAGAAGAATTAACTGTAACACAATACATGGAGAAATCCCATTACGTTAAATTTAACAGCTTATGTTTGCTAAAAGATGATAGGATTCTACACATCCACCAAATAGACAAATATGAAATGGCTGGACCATAATACATGTTGCTGTGAATGTGAAGCAACTGGAACTCTCCTGCATTCCTGGTGGAAATCTAAAGTGCTAAACTACTTTGGAAAATAGTTTGCATCATCTGACAAAGATAAAGTTCTGCATATCCTATAACGCATAGTTTTACTCACTGGTGTATACTCTGAGGACACCTGGGCAAAGATTCATCAAGATATATGTACAAGAATGTTTTGAATGACGTTTTTCATAATAACTAAAAAAAAAAAAAAAAAACCCAAATGTCTGTAAATGGATAAATAGCTTGTAAAATATACAAAAATGAAAAAGAGAAAATTATTCCGACATGCAAAAACGTGGATGAATCCTATAACAAGAAGTCATACACAAAAGAATACAAATGGTATAATTTAATCCATAAACATTTCCAGAACAAGCAAAGCTCAGCTGTTTTATTTAGGGTTATGTACTTCGGTAGTAAAAACTGAAAGAAAAACGAAGACGTTATCTCGAAATCAGGATCAGGCACATGGGTTCTAGGGTGCTTATGAATGCTTATATATTTTTTTAAATTATTAGTGAATAATCTGGCTTGCATTTATCTTGTTTTGTTTATTGAAAAAAACCTCAGGGTGATTTTTATGCGATTTTATATTTAAAAAAATTAGAGAACATGAAATATTAAGGTGCTTCTATTTTTTTTTCTTTTTCTATTACCCACATTCATATTTGAATTATATATTCCCTATTTTCCCTTTCATATGCACTCTCCACTCTCCATTAGCCTGTTCTCGGTCCTGGGAGGCTGCACTTTCTGGAGCAGTAAGGATCTCCATTGCCCTCCAGCTTCGGTTGTATTTGATCAATTAGAGGTACCAGCAAGAATAAGGGTGAGATCAAGATGCTTATTGTCATCTTTCTGTATCCACAAGCTCTTAATAGGTAATCCTATCCTGTGGCTATGTTTACTCCACTTTTGGTTAACTGCTATTCCTTCCCCTTGCTGCTGTCTGTGGTAACGATACCCTCTATTTCTAGCTCTGGGGTATTGCATTATCCTTACTAGTTTTCCTAATTCTTTTTTTTTTTTTTTCTAATAATCCTCTCTTATAAATAGACCCTCCATTATACTCTACTTACATATTGTATTTGAATGTGTCATTTTCTTCCTGCCAATAAGTTTCCTGATACAATACCCTTTTCCTTCTTCATTGTCCAATCAATCCCACCCAGAAAAAAATGATTCTAATGACTTTAGCTGAAATTCTGAATTCCAATAACACGCATTGTTAATGCCTTATGATTTAGCAATCCAACAGTACCCTTACTGATTTTTATGCTATTCACAATATCACACAGATCTTGAGAGCAGGACCATCTCATGGTTCTACTCTCATATATACACTTGGCAGAGTGCTAAATTGTACATGATATGAAAGCTCAGCAGTCACTTGCAAACTGATTAATCGATTATGTTTGACTCATTATAGTTTGCTTTGACAATTGTGGTTAAGCACTCAGCTAATAACTGAGAGGTAGGCAGTTCGGACCCAACAGTTGCTCCATGGGAGAAAGATGTGGTAATCTGCTTCGGTAAAGATTTACAGCCTTGGAAACTCTACGGGGCTGCTCTACTCTGTCCTACAGGGTCACTATGAATTGGAATTGACTCGATGGCAATAGGTTTGGCATGGTTTTTGGCAATTAAGGCATATGTTTTTCATGAATAAAAGAGTTTTCCCCAAGTGTATCATTTCATAAGTAACTCTTAAAATTTTCCTTTGTGATCCTCTCACTTGGATTATTATATGTAGATGTTTACTTATTGTAACAGAACAACACAATGAAGCATCTTTTATATGCTAATAGGAAAATAATATGTTTTTTATTTTTGCTATAGGAAATTAGAAGAATATAACTATTTACCATTTATATACCCTTTGCAAACGGAGAATAATGTTACCATTATTTTATCAGGATATAATCAGTCCATATCAATTCTCACAAGCTCAAATAGTACCCAGTACTGTAGCAGATTAGAAATAGGTTTATTTTTACTGTATTGGGTATTGAGTAAAGTTGCATGTTGGAACTTTTAAATTAGCTTTTAAAGTTACTTTAATAAGGCAGAATTGCTGCCAATCCAATCCCCAAGGCAATGTTACTTACTAGCTCTTTGTGTATTAGTTTTACTTCTTCAGGAATGCTGTACTACTGTTGGTATTTTATTAGACACAGCTCTGATTTGCTCAATAGGGCTCCTTTTCTATATTTGGAAAATCTACCATTGACTAAGAAATACAGTCTGTAAGCCAATGACTCTACCTGCTGGATATCAATATTGCTATGATTTACGGTATATTTATTTGATTTTGTTCCTTTCAATCAGATTATAAATTGAATGATGACAATGTCTACATCTTCAAGTTTTTTTTTAACTCTCCTTTGAATAATTGTGAAACTAATGATTTGAGAAAGACAGTATTAATTTGTGACTTTTTGCTGTAACCACAACTTCATTTTCCATCTCCTTCTGCTTCTACCATAATATATTGTTATAATTCATCTTCCCTGACAATACCCTTCTTTGAGAATTCTCCATAGTTGTACATTTGTACAATTGAATATAGAGAAACTAAGGATTTTGATGTGTTCATACAAATTTAAGGAAAAGTTTAAAAAAAATTATAAGAACAATTTGAGGAAAACTAAAAGGACAGGAATTTACCATAGCCTATCTTCTAAAATTATGTGAATGCTACCAAAAAAATAACACCAACATTCATTGTAGTGTATTCAGAATTTTTATTCTTTTTTTTTTTTAGATTCTAATTTCATTTTGAAACGTGAATTCACTACTTACTGCACCAAAAAAAAAAAAAAAAAAAAAAATTGCAGTGGAAGAAAAATGCTACGGTCTTCGAATCAAAGAACATTAGGATTCTCTGAGCTGAGTGGCCTAGTGGGACTCATTGAACACCACAGGGAACTCATGCACTTCCCATTGGTGGTCAGATGTTGAACTTTTAAGTTGGCCTGTGTATCTCAGAATCTGGGCTGGAGTGAAAGAGAAAAAGGCAGAACATTACCAAATAATGTAGCTTTATAACCTGTCAAAATCTGGCATTCTCTTTTATAATACTTTCCAGGTGAAAGCTCCAAAAAGCAATCCTGTTGTTGTTGAGTCTGACTATTGGTGACCCTACAGAACAGAGTAGAACTGCCCTTTGTGGTTTCTAAGGCTTTAAATGCTACGGAAGCAGACTGCCACATCTTTCTCCAATAGAGCGACCAGTGGGTTTGAACTGCCAACCCTTCATTAGTAGCCGATTGCTTAACCACTGTGCCACTACAGATTATCAAAGTTAGGTGCTATTAGTATTCTAAACTCCCTAGTAATATATATTTCCAAATGGGAATTTAAGAGAAAATAGGGCAAAATCAAGCTTCCAAAATAAAAGAAATGCTAACATACTTAACCAGGAGTCAGGAAGCTTGTTTTTTTTTTGCCACTTGTTCTTTTTTTTACTTTTTTTTTTTTTTTTAAGACAGTTCACTATTAAATGCCTTTTTGTTTAGCATGTTAATGGGAGACATTGTATCTGTCATATGTTTCATGAAGATTTTGCATAGAGTAATTAAGAAATGTGAAATAAATTTATTTATTTGAAGAACAGAGATGAATTAGTATAAAGATAAATTAATATATTTTTTACCTGGTTGGTTGCCCATATTTAGTAAGATTGTAAAAGGTAAATTTATTAGGTTGACTATGAAGATCAACTTTCTCAATTTTAAAAAGAATGATAAATATTTCTATTGCCATTTCTATTGACAAAATAGTATTATACACTTTCTTAAATATCTCAACAAGCAGTTTTACAAGGATGTGTATGTGTGTGTGTTTGTGTGTCTGTGAGTGTGTGACAGAGAGAGAGAGTTCTTATCCCTATTTGGGCATTTAAATATAGTAGGTATCTGTTGCTGTCTAGAAACCACCCCAGATTATTTGTTTAGCTGGTGATTCTGAGTTCAGCTAGCAATTTGCAGTATATTCATTTGGAAGATTTTTTCTGATCTTACCTGGGCTCCCTCAAGTATTTGCTGCCATCTGCAACATTATTTAGGCAGCTCTGCTTTGAGGGATTAACTGGCTGTTGGCTAGGGCATCTCTATAAGGTCTCTCATCATCCAACAGGCAAAGCTACTCTTCCTTTCACAGTAGCTAGGCAGGTTTCCAAAAAGGTAAGCAGAAGCAGACCAGGCCTCTTGAGAGGTAGGCTCAGGATTGGCACATTGTCTCTCTCACCGCATTCTATTGGTCAAGAAAAGATTTAAGGGTCTGGGACATATATTCTATCTCTTAATGAGAAAAGCTACAGTGTTACATTCCAAGGGCAAAGATAGTGGGAGGGGAATAAGTGAAGCCAATTTTGCTATCAACCTACTAACATACTATATGATGGCAGAGTTAAGGCCTTCAAAAAATTGGTTAATTCCTTTTTAATGGAATGTGGAGATGGGCGAATACCCAAATCCTCTCTTTTCTAGCTATTCAACTAGATTAAATATCCCTGCTTTCCTTGTTGTAAGGTATGATAATGAGACTGAGTTCCAGCTAAGGGAATTTTGTCTGCCATGTTTAGGCCTTGCCCATATAAATCTTCCACATGTGACTATCCGTTTTTTGTTTTTTTTTTCCTTCTTCTTCTTTCAGCTGGCACTGAATAGAATGAATCTGGGTCCTAGTTTAGAAAAGGGCAGAGCTAACAAATGGACAGAGCCTAGGATCCAAATGACTGCAGAGATGTCCACCTACCAACCAGGAGACACAAATGAATTTTACGTAAGAAATATGTTTTTATGTGTTAATCCACAGAGATTTGAGAATTGATCTTTACAGCAGCTAATATTATATACCCTGCCATACATAATTTCATTTTATCCTAATATTGGTAACTAGGATTCATTCTTTATTGATCTCAGTTTCAAATGGTTCTATTATAACTATGTAACTATTTACTTGAGTTAGTATTAGAATAGCTTGATTTAAAAAGCCTACAGATATTAGTGTTAAAACAATTAGTAATGCAATTTATTAAACTTACATTTATTCCCATATACCTATTTGTAATTTTGATCTATTTTGACTTAATTAATTGCCTTCTTTGCAGCTTTGTTTCTCTGTTACTTACTGGTCATAAATCAAATATAAATGCGCTCTATATTACTGGTCCTCATGTTTTTTTTTTTTTTTTTTTTTTCTTGCGTGCAGATCATATTAGTGGAGGAAAAGCCCCAAAAGAATGGACACTGTACACGTTCCTACTTTCCGTAGGGGAAAAAGTTCTCAACAGATAAATGGAAGCCATTGATGAAATACCAATGAAGTATTACATTTAATAAATGTAACAATTAAAGTATTAACTCATTCCCTTAAAAAGTACAAATATAATCATTTTAGAAGTATTCATGGTGAAAGTCAGATTCACAGACCACTGAGAGAACATAGAGAGAATATGAGGAACTCTGACATTAAGAACTTCTTCTTTCAATTATAAGCTAGAAATAAAAGATGATAATAATGTTAGCAATGATAATATCTTTGGGGGTTTACAATTTGTTTAGGGTGTTCACAGAGATTAAGTTTCTGTGTACCTATAAATATTTAACCTATATGTTGGAGGTTGACTTAAAGATTATCTTTGTTTTTGTACTTTATATATGAAAGAACCTAAGGGTCAAATACATTTTTTTCAAATGTGAACATGTCAACTGAGTTAACTCCTCTTGAAAACTGAGTATAAAATTACCCATTTAAAAAAAAAAAAAAGAATGAATATGGTTATTTCACATATCTTGTCCATAGTTGTTGTTATTCTTAGGTGCCATCGAGTTGGCTTTTGACTCATAGCAACCCCATGTGACAGAGGAGAACTGCCCCACAGGGTTTTCTAGGCTGTAATATTTATAGGAGCAGATCACCAGGTCTTTCTCCTGTAGAGCTGCTGGGTGGGTTCCAATCACCAACCATTCAGTTAGCAGATGAGTGTTTAACCATTGCCCCGCAAGGACCCCTTTCATCTATAGTTGTTGTTGTGTGGCGTGGTGTTGATTCTGACTCATAGCAGCCCTATGTGACAGAAGAGAAATGCCCCATAGAGTATACGAGGCTGTATCCTTTACAGAAACAAACAGGCAGGTCTTGTCTCCTATGGAGCTGCTGGTGGGTTTGAATTACTGACATTTTGATTATCAGCAGAGAACTTAATGATTCATTGTGGCGGCAGGACTTCTTTTTGTCTATAGTATCATATATTTATTAGACATAAAAACACCAAGCATTAATGTCTATTATTTGTGAAAAGGTTAATCAATGTATCCATGAGCTTTTATAATTTTCCAGTGCATTCCTTTCCATAGAAAGCATTATATCCAGTGGCCATTTGTAATAGATGACCAATGTGTTCATTAAAAATAAATTTGGTAGATAAATTCCAAATATATTTGAATTTCCTTACATTCTTCAAATATAATTACCATTAATTAGGGACTATATTTTAGAATTTCATAATATCTATATAGCCTGAAGTACATTTTATGTTATAACCTTTGGATCTTGGTTTCTCCCCACGTTCTGACTAAGGATGATATATAATGTTTTGTAACAATGAACTTTGGTGTAGAAGCTTTCCTGGTATTCCAAATTTGAAACAAGTAATTTCTTCTCTCTTTTCGTTAACAGTTAGCCATTTTTTTAAATAAACTTCTTATTTTAGAATAATTTAATTTTTTTAATTTGATAATTGTTTTAGATTTTTAGAAAAATTGCAAAGACAGTAGAGAGTTCTCACACTCTTATTTGTAAAATCTTACATTGGTATAGTACATTTGTCACTGTATACAAATTAAGGAACCAATATTGATGCATTCTTACTAACTAAATTCCATACTTAACCCTGAGTTTCATAGTTTTTACCCAATGTCTTTTTTCTGTTCCAGGAACCCATCCAGAATTCCATATTACACATAGTCATCATGTTTCCATAGGCTTCTCTTGGTTGTGAAAGTTTCTCAGACTTTCAGAGCTTTTGGTGACCTTGACAGTTTGGGAGCTTCTCAGTCAGTATTTTGTAGAATGTCTGATAATTGGGATTTCTCTGATGTTTTTTTCTCATGATTAGACTGGGTTATGGATTTTTGAGAGGAAGACTACAGGGGTAAAGTACTATTCTCATAACATCATATCAAAGGTACATTCTATCAATATGACTTATCACTATTGATATTTATTGCCCCCCTGAAGTGGTGTTTGTTAGGTTTCTCTAATGTGAAGTTACTCTGCTTCTCCTTCTTTAAATATTCTTTTGAAGGAAGTCACTGTGTGAAATCCATTAACCATGCTTTTCATAATTAATTTAAAAAATGTGAATCCATCTGTTTGAAAATTATTTTCAGTTGCAGAATTATGATATTCCCTACTCTCATTTCATTTACTTGTTTTTTTGCTTTTCAGGGTTACTATATTTTTGTATACCTATTATAGAGTCAGGAGTCCTGGTGGTCCAACAGTTAAGTACTTGGCTGATAATCAGAAAGTCGGCAGTTTCAACCCACCAATGTCTCTGCAGGAGAAAATTGTGGCAGTCTGCTTCTATAAAGATTACAGCCTTTGAAACCCTATGGGACAGTTCTACTCTGTCCTATAGGATCACTATAATACAGAATCCCTTTAATAGCAGTGGGTTTGGTTTTGTTTTTATTATAGAGTCATAGTGTTAGGTTGTGTCTACATTATTTCAGGATAATGCATAAGAAACAAATGATGTATGTATTTCAAAAGACCTGGATGTGAAATGACCCAGAAAAAAGGGCTCTTTTGAAAGTTTAGCTTAGCCAGGGTTAGGCCAGAGAATGAATAGATGGGTCAGGATTTATTGATTGTATACTGGAAGAAGTTACGTGGTGGTTAGGGTCTTAACTAGGACATAGCAATAGAATAAGGTGAAAACTCCATTTGATTTTCATGATATGCTATGTGTGTAGAATATAGGAGAGTTGAAAGCTGTTCCAAGTTTCATGGATTAATGAACCAGAAAAATGATCTGTTCAAAGAAAAGGTCAATGGGATGACAACTGAAGGAAAATATGGTAGAGAGTTTCTAAATATCTTAGTGTTGTCCTTAACACAAACGATAGCCTGCCCTTAAATTCTCTTCATTTTACTCCTAATATGTGTGTGCATGTTGTAGAAATCTTTAAAACAAACCACTTTATTAATGACTGGAGGCTTAAGAGCAATAAATGGTTCCCCATGTCAAGGAGCTGAGCTGAGCTAGAGCATGCTGAGCTGAGCTACCTACCAGGTATCTCAGTAGCTGATAAGACAATGAGCCAAAATGAAAGTAACAGTGAAGCCTTTAATCACTTCCTGAGATAGTATGATCAAGAGAAACCTGGGAAAGTGCTGACTCAACTCCCCCCTGTTCCATTTTTCCCCAGAAATGGTGTCAGGTGAGAGTTAGGTGCATCAGCAGAGACGTGGGGACATGGTTCACTACTGAGGGAGCCTCAAGCAAGCTCCTGCAATTTTATGAACCTGGAGGCAGGAGAAGAGCTAGGTGTGAAACATTAAGTATTGAGTCAGAGTGGAGAAACGTGTCTTCTAGCTTCCCCTTTCTTCTCTATAAGTATCAGCAGAGGTGCCTGTTAAAGGCCTCTGCAGAGGACCCCGAATAAAGAGGCCTCCCTAAGGAAGTGCCTGGGCTACAAATACAGATACGCATAAGAGCATGGCTGGCATTATTATACCTATAACCTGCTTTAGAGTATAAAATTCACTTTCTTGTGTATTATCTCATTTTAATACACACACTAACAAAATACTGTCCGCATAGTGAAATAAGCGTGATAGAAACAAAAACAAACCAAAAAAAAAAAAAGCTTAAGGCAGCAGATTTCAAAGTGTGTTCATTTGAAGTGTGGTCCTTAGACTTCTTGGACTCCCCAAGACTCAGTCAGTGGATCGCAGGGTGAAATGAGATTTTATAATGAGACTAAGATGTTAAATGTCTCTTTCACTGTATTGATATTTACACTGATAGTGCAAAAGTATTGGTAAGTAAAACTTTTGACACCTTAGTTTGAATCGAGGGGTGGCACAAAACTGTACTAATAGTCACTGTAGCCTTAACCACCAGACACTTGAAGGGGGTGGGAAGCCAGTTTCATTTTAAAATGGGCTGACGAAGCAAAAATATTATTGAGCTAAACATCAACACTTGAGTACATATCTTTTTAATATCCTGTTGATGAAATGGGACGTACACATACAGCATTTCTGCTGCATACCCAAGTGAACCAGTATTCTCCAAATGAACATTGCATCGTGTTTCAAATTTCAAAATTATGCGTGAATAAATACCCAGTCAAGTATAAGGCAGACCAATGGATTTTAATGAAAGAGAATATAAAAAGCTCATTGACACAGTTTTGGATTCCATATCACAATCTTTAAGAAACTACTACTTGTTAAGTTTAGTCGTAGTAACAAAGATGTTGCTGCTAAGCCAGTTCCAACTCTTAGCAACCCTATGTACAACAGAAGGAAACACTGCCTGGTTCTGCACTGTCTTCGCAATCATTGCTGTGCTTCATCCCGTTGTTTTAGCCACAGTGGCAATCCATCTCATTCCTCTTTTTCTCTGACCCTCTACTGTACCAAGCATGATGTCTTTCTCCAGGGACTGGTTCCTCCTGATAACATGTCCAAAGTACGTGAGATGAGATCTCATATTCTCGCTTCTAAAGAGGTGTACTTCTTCCAAGATGGATGTGTTCATTCATCTGGCAGCCCATGGTGTATTCAATATGCCTCACCAAAACCGTAATTCAAAGGCATCGATTCTTTTTCAGTCTTCCTTATTCATTGTCCAGATTTTGTATGCATATGAGGCAATTGAAAATACCATGGCTTGGGTCAGGGGCACCTTCATACTCTAAGTGACATCTTTGCTTTTTAACACTTTAAAGAGGTCTTTTGCAGCCAATTTGTCCAATGCAGCATCTCATTTGATTTCTTGACTATTGCTTTCATGGGCATAGATTACAAATTCAAGTAAAATGAAATCCTTGACAACTTCAATATTTTCTCCATTTATCATATTGTTGCTAATTGGCCCAGTTGTGAGGGTTTTTGTTTTCTTTAGATTGGGGTGCAATCCATAGTGAAGACTGTAGTCCTTGATTTTCATCAGTGTTTCAAGTTCTCTTAGGTATGAACAAGTAAGGTTGTGTCCTCTGCATATCACAAGTTGTTAATGAGTCTTCCTCCAACCATGATGCCATGTTCTTCTCATATAGCCCACCTTCTTGGATTATTTGCTCAGCATTCAGACTGAATAAGTATGGTGAAAGGATACAAACCTGATTTACACTTTTTCTGACATTAAACCACGCAGTACCCCCTTGCTCTGTTTGAATGACTGCCTCTTGATCCATGTACAGGTTCCTCATGAGCGCAACTAAGCATTCTGGGATTTTCATTCTTAGCAACATTACTCATAATTTGTTACGATCCACAGAGTTGACTGCCTTTGCATCATTTATAAAACACAGGTAAACATCTTTCTGGTATTCTCTGCTTTCAGCCAAGATCCATCTGACATCAGCAATGCTTACGCTCGTTCCATGATATGCCTGGTTCCACATACCCTTCTGAATCCAGGTTGAATTTCTGGCAGTTCACTGTCAATGTACAGCTGCAGCCACTTTTGAAAGATCTTCAACAAATTTTCCTTGTGTGTGATATGAATGATATTGTTCAATAATTTGTGTTCAACTGGTTCACGTTTCTTTGGCAAGGGCACAAATATGGATCTCTTCCAGTCAACTGTCCAGGTGTTCTTTGCCAAATTTCTTGGTATAGACAAGTGAGCACCTCCAGTGCTGCATCCATTTGTTGAAACATTTCAATTGTTATTCTGTCAATTAATGGAGACTTTTTTTTTTTTTTTTTTGCCAATGCCTTAGGGGCAGAGTGGATTTCATCTTTCAGTATCATCAGTTCTTCATTATATGCTACCTCCTGAAATGGGTGAATGTCGGCCAACTCTTTTTGGTACAGTGACTATATTCCTTCCAACTTCTTTTGATGCTTCTTGCCTCATTCAATATTTTGCCCATAGAATCTTTCAAAATTTCAACTCTAGGCTTGAATGTTGTCTTCAGTTCTTTCAGCTTGAGAAATGCTGAACTTGCTCTTTCCTTTTGGTTTTCTAACTCCAGGGCTTTGCACATTTCATGATAGTTTTTTTACTTTGTCTTCTCGAGCCACCGTTTAAAATCTTCTGTTCAGCTCTTTTTGCCTCATCATTTCTTCCATACACTTTAGCTACTCTATGTTGAAGAACAATTTTCAGAGTCTCTTCTGATGTCAATTTTGGTCTTTTCTTTCTTTCCTGTCTTTTTAAAGACCTTTTGCTACCTTTATGTATGATGTCTTTGATGTCATTTCACAACTCATCTGGCCTTCAGTCATTAGTGGTCAATGTGTCAAATCTATTTTGAGATGGTCTGTCAATTCAGGTGGGCTATACTCAAGGTGTTACTTTGGCTCTCGTTGACTTGTTTTAATTTTCTTCTGCTTCAACTTGAATTTGCATAGGAGCAATTGATGGTTCTGCAGTCAGCCCCTAACCTGATTTTGACTGATGATAGTGAGATTCTCCATTGTCTCTTTCCACAGATGTAGCCAATTTGAATCCTGTTTTATTATATCCAGTAAAGTCCACTTGTATGGTCACCACTTATGTTGTTTAAAAAATGTATTTGCAATGAAGAAGTCATTGGTCTTCCAAAATTCTATCATGTGAAATTACCAAAGACAAATATCTAACATTATCTGACCAGGCCATTAAAATACTCTCTCTTTTCAACTACATATCTATGCACCTCATGTACTTTAATCAAAACAGCATAGGGTTGAAGGCAGAGCCAATATGAATCCAGCTATCTGGAGACATTAAAGAAATTAGAGCTAGCAGCCACCTAAAATACAACTATTGGTCTCTTACTGTCCGAAGCAAAGGAGAGTGAAGAAAACCAAAGACTCAAGGGAGAAATTATCCCAAAGGACTGATGGACAACACGAACCACAGCCTACAAAACCTTGAGACAAGGAGAACTAGATGGTACCCAGCTACCATGACTGACTGTTCTGACTAGGATCACAACAGAGAGCCCTGGACAGAATGGAAGAAAAACTTTGGAACAAAAAATCAAATTCACAAAGAAAACCAAGCTTACTGATCTGACACATACTGGGGGAACCTCCAAGACTGTGGTCTTATGACATCCTTTTGAACCAGAACTGAAGCCATTACTGAAGACTATCGCTCAGCCAAACCATAGACGAGCCCATAAAATTAACAATAACACCTGACAAGAACATGCTTCTTAGAATAACAGGAGATCAAAAGGGCAATATTTGTTCAAATATTTGTCAAATCGACTACATCTGTGGAAAGAGATAATGGAAAAACTCAATACCATCAGTCAGAACAAGGCCAGGGGCTGACTGTGGAACAGACCATCAAATGCTCATATGCGTGCTCAAGTCGAAGCTTAAGAAAATTATAACAAGTCCATGAGAGCCAAAATATGACCTTGAGTGTATCCCACATGAATTTAGACACAGTCTCAAGAATACATTTGATGAGTTTAAAGCTTATGACCAAAGATCAGACAAGTTGTGGGACAACATCAAGGACATCATACATGAAGAAAGCAAGAGGTCACTAAAAAAGATAGGAAAGAAAGAAAAAAACAAATGGGTGTGAGAAGAGACTCTGAAACTTGCTCTTGAACGTTGAGTAGCTAAAGTGAAAGAAAGAAATGATGAAGTAAAAGAGCTGAACAGAAGATTTCAAAGGGTGGCTAGAGAAGACAAAGTATTATAGTGATATGTGCAAACACCTGGAGTTAGAACACCAAAACGGAAGAGTACACTTGGCATTTCTCGAGCTGAAAGAACTGAAGACAACATTCAAGCCTCGAGTTGCAATTTTGAAGGATTCTATGGACAAAATATTGAATAATGCAGGAAGAGCCAAAAGAAGATAGAAGGAATACACAGAGTCACTATAACAAAAAAAATTGGTCAACGTTCAACCGTTTCAGGATGTAGCATATGATCAGAAACCAATGGTACTGAGAGAAGGGGTCCAAGCTGCAGCTAAGGCATTGAAGAAAACAAGGCTCCAGGAATTGATAAAATACCAATTGAGATGTTTCAACAAATGGATGCAGCACTGGAAGTGTTCACTCTGAGTGTCCACTCATCTATGCCAAGAAATTTGGAAGACAGCTACTTTGCCAATGAACTGGAAGAGATCCATATTGATGCCTATTTCAAAGAAAGGTGATCCAAAAGAATGCAGAAGTTATAAAAAAAAAAAAATCATTGATATCACTTGCAAGTAAAATTATATTGAAGATCATTCAAAAGTGGCTGCAGCAGTACATCAACAGGGAACTCCCAGAAATTCAAGCCGGATTCAAAAGAGGGCTTGGAACCAGAGATAGCATTGCTGATGTCAGATGGATCTTGGCTGAAAGTAGAAAATAACAGAAAGATACTTACCTGTGATTTATTGACTACGCAAAGGCATTCAACTGTGTAGATCATAACATGGATAACGTTGTGAAGACTAGGAATTCCAGAACACTTAATTGGGCTCATGAGGAACCTGTACTTGGATCAAGAGGTAGTCGTTCATACAGAACAAGGGATACTGCATGGTTTAATGTCAGGAAAGGTGGACATCAGGATCATATCCTTTCGCCATGCTTATTCAATCTGTATGCTGAGCAAATAATCCGAGAAGCTGGACTATATGAAGGAGGACAGGACATCAGGATTGGAGGAAGACTCATTAACAATCTGCATTATGCAGATAACGCAACCTTGCTAACTGAAAGTAAAGAGGACTTGAAGCACTTAGTGACGAAGATCAAAGACTAAAGCCTTCGGTATGGATTATACCTTAACATCAAGAAAACAAAAACTCCTGGACCAATAAGCAACATCATGATAAAAAGAGAAAAAGTTAAAGTTGTCAAGAAATTCATTTTACTTGGATTCACAATCAACACCCATTGAAGTAGCAGTCAAGAATTCAGAAGACACATTGCATTGGGCAAATCTACTACCAAAGACCTCTTTAAAGTGTTAAAAAACAAAGATCACCTTGAAGACTAAGGTGTGTCTGTCCCATGCCATGGTGTTTTCAATCACCTCATATGCATGTGAAAGCTGGACAATGAATAAGGAAGGCTGGAGAAGAATTGACACCTTTGAATTATGGTGTTGGTGAAGAATGTCAAATATACCATCGACTGCCAAAAGAAAGAATAAATCAGTTTTGGAAGAAGTATAGCCAGAATGCTCCTTAGAAGCAAGGCTATCAAGAGTATGTCTCGCATACTTTGGACATGTTACCTGGAGGAATCAGTTACTGGAGAAGGACATCACACTTGGTAAAGTAGAGGGTGAGTGAAAAGAAGACAACGGAATGATGGATTGACACAGTGGTTGCAACAATAAGCTCAAGCATAACAATGACTGTGAGGATGGTGGAGGACCAGATAGTGTTTTGTCCTGATGTACAAAGGGTGGTCGTTTTGAATTGGAATGGACTCTATGAATAGAAACCAACTAGAGGGCAACTAACAACAACAACAACATTGACTTGCAACTCCTTTTAAACTTCTCTGAATGTAGTTTTCTTCACAGTATCACAATTTTATTTTTTTACGAATACACTTTTTCTTTCTCCTCAGATATTGTTCATTTCAAATACCCTAGTTAAACTCTCACTAAATTACTTTTCTACCAGCTGTCTGTCATTTTGTCTTCCTGTGGTGGCTTTTATGTTGCTATGATTCTGGAAGCTATGCCAACAGTATTTCAAATACCAAAAGAGTCATCCATGGTGAACAGGTTTTGGTGGGGCTTCCAATCTAAAACAGACTAGGGAGAAAAGCCTGGTGACCTACTTCTGAAAATTAGTCACTGAAAACACTATGGATCATGATAGAATATTGTCCTATATAGGGTTGGAAGGTGAGCCCCCTACACTGGAAGGCACTCAAAATACACAGTGACTGCAGCAATGGAATTGAGCATACCAATGATTGCGAATATGTTCCCATGAGTCAGAGCTGATTCAAAGGCAATTAACAACAACACATTACCTTCAGTCTATTGGAAAGGAGGGCCTTAAATTTTTTTATAAAAGTTCAACATAGACAATTCCTCTACTCATTAAAATGTGATATCCTGTACATTAAAGTATGCCAATCTACAAAAGGATGAAATGAATTTCCTATTTGGAAACATAACAAGCATAAACTCAATGAAACAAGAAAAATAAGCCAAATACTTTAGGGCACAAATTTAATTTATTTCAGATTTATCCAGCAGTACTATAATACTGTTGATGAAAAGTGAAGCTCGACTTTATAGGTATAGCTAATAGTTACAGCAAATTGAATAGAGAAAAGGAAAAAAAAAGCCCAAATGAAGAGAAGGATGAAAAAAAAAATATAGTAGTTATATGTGTGTGAGTATTTCTTTCTTTATAGCAATAATTCTCAAACTTCAGAACTACTTGGAGATCTTGTTAAATATTTAGATCCATGGCCTATGTAAATGAACATCCTGACTAAGAGTTGATCACGGCCTAGTAATCTGCATTTTTTTACAAATACACCAGAGGATTCTAATGAAGATGGTTGAAATACTACATTTGGAAAAACAAATCTACATATCCCATATATGAACTCTGATTAAATTCTGTAAATTACATAAAACAATTTTCTAGCTTCCAAAATATAAAGTAAAAGGCATTCAGGAAACAAGTCCCCAACTAAATGCCAATTTGCCAAAATATCTCTCACTGAAAATACAAGAAACAGTAGAAAACAAAACAGAAAAAGAGCAAGAGAGTGAGAAAGATTCTTTTGACTCTTTTGCTTGAAAAACAGGGTAAAACACCTTTTTCTCATCTTGGTGACTTCTGTCTAGGGCTAAATCCTACATAAATTGCAGTTGTACTGTAATTGATTTCATTCTTAACAAAACATCAAATCCTCTTGGGAAAAAATAAAGGAAACTGAGATTAGCCAAGGAAACAGAAGAAATTCTATTTCAATGATTAGAATTTATGCCTGAGGAATTAAGCAGGCTTGATGCTTTCCTGGATTTACAGCATTTCATTTGTTACTGCCATTAGCTTTAACTGCTTCGGGAAAATTTAACAACAGAGCTATATAGTATGGCTTACAACCATCATCCGGAGCTTCAAAGATTCAAGAGCATGCAAAACATTTCCTCACAAACTGCTTTAATAGGATTACATGGGTAACTTCTTTGAATATTTATTCCTTCTACAAATCAGGTAGGGTGCATTTTAATGACATATTTAAATGTTGTCATTCTATGGACAGAGAAGATGGCACATACGAACGCGCACGTTTTTGAAAAGAAATGAATCCTAAGCTTCAAAAACTTTCTTGAAAATTGAAGCTAATTCCAATATGCATAGTGTCATCTTCATTCAAGAAATTGAAAAGCAGAATTTATGAAATGGTAGTATTGCAAATCAGTTCAGCAGGGAATTAGGAAAAATTGAGATTAAACACAATCACACAAGTATAAAGCTAAATTGGACCCTAATCTTTCACAATATTTGTTATGAAACTTTTTTATTTTTTGCTTTTGAAAGGATTATGATGTATACTAGCGTTGGTATCTCTCTTTTCAGTTCTCATGTATAAAAAAAAAAAAACTGGAAATACACAGTTAATGCAAATAATGAGACTGGAAACAAGATCCAAGGGCTTGTTTTGATAAATGCCATTTGCCTGAATTGTACATGTTCTTAGAATTTAAGCTGACTTTTGACTGGATTTCCTTAATATCTTCTTGTTTAAACAGATTTTAATCTAAAAATTATGATGACACCATTTGAATTTAGACATTTTAAATGTGTCTGTGTGTATATGTGTGATTTAAAGTCAGAGAACTTCAACTTTTTACAATCAGCCTGAAGGTGAATATAATAAAGTTATTAACTAATGAACGAGGTAGTTGTAAATGTTAATCTGCATATGTTATCACTCTCCTGAAGGACATTTATTCAACATTCAGTTTCAAAGCTCATTGAAGTCATGGTAGTTTGATAAATATTGGAAATAAGGTTGCTACCATACCATTTATTCCTAATTCATTGATTTTGTAATGAATATCTGAATGTGGTCTCTTTGTAAATAGTTCATTTCTCATTACCCAATTTAACCACAATATTTATGGGAAATTGTCCACTATTTGAATAGCAGCTCTATTTCTTTATAATTAAAATCTTGTTCATAAATAGAACTGGAGCAACAATCATTCAGAAATTAAAATTTAAGAGTTGTTACAAATAAAGACTATAAATATTGAAAAGACACAATAGTGAAAAAATGTGTATTTTTTCTTTCTCTTACTAAATGAGACTTTTACAGGAAACATTTATTCATTTATTTAACCAAGGTTTAAGCATTCACTTGTATTTGTCAGTTTTTCTGCTAAACAAACAACCCAAACTGAGTCTCCTACTATAGGGTCTCTATGAGTCGGAATCTACTCGAAGGCAATGGGTTGGTTTTTTACAGCAAATACTTATTATTTGTCCCTATATGTGTTGGTGACTACAGGTTATCTGTGCCTGCTGTTGTTCACTTCATTCAGCTTGGCTCTGCTCAGCAAATCTTCCACTTTAAGAACAGCCTGAAAGAGAAGATACTACTTGACACCTGCCCACTCTTTTGGCAGATGGAATTAGCATGAGATCTACTCAAGGGCTTCAATTGCATTTCAAGTTTCTATTCAAATGTGGTAAATGCCAAACCCACTTATATTCCATTGGTCAAAACACATCACTACACAATCCCATTATCAATGTGATTGACAGTATAGTCCTGCAGCGGGGATGGGACAAGCGTATGTTAATGCATATTTGCAAACACTAATAAATCTACCATACCAATGGAAGCTCTCTCACTTGGCTGTTGCCCTCAGGAAAATTTCAATACAGAATAGATTTGGCAGTTGTGGCAGATATATATTATTCAGTGAAGCCTCCCTTTAGGTTCATCCCATCATACTATTTCTATTCCAGAAAGGATCATTTTTTTTTTTTTTTAATTTTTATTGAGCTTTAAGTGAACGTTTACAAATCAAGTCAGTCTGTCACATATAAGCTTATATACACCTTACTCCATACTCCCACTACTCTCCCCCTAATGAGTCAGCCCTTCCAGTCTCTCCTTTCGTGACAATTTTGCCAGTTTCTAACCCTCTCTACCCTCCTATCGCCCCTCCAGACAGGAGATGCCAACATAGTCTCAAGTGTCCACCTGATACAAGTAGCTCATTCTTCATCAGCATCTCTCTCCAACCCATTGTCCAGTCCCTTCCATATCTGATGAGTTGTCTTCCAGAATGGGTCCTATCCTGAGCCAACAGAAGGCTTGGGGACCATGTCCACCAGGATTCCTCTAGTCTCAGTCAGACCATTAAGTCTGGTCTTTTTATGAGAATTTGGGATCTGCATCCCACTGATCTCCTGCTCCCTCAGGGGTTCTCTGTTGTGCTCCCTCTCAGGGCAGTCATCAGTTGTGGCCGGGCACCATCTAGTTCTTCTGGTCTCAGGATGACGTAAGTCTCTGGTTCATGTGGCCCTTAGAAAGGTTCATTTTTTAAAAAATCAAATATATCTGTATCTGATTTCAATTAAGCTATATATTCTGTCAAATTAATTGCAAGTACTTTCTGCTGCTGATTCAAGTTGTATTTTCATAAATTATTCTAGTTCTACACATAGAAGACAGCCCAAATTTAGAATCCTAATCAGAGAAAATCATAGCTGACTTCTGTGAATGGAGGGTTATATGTTGTTACAACATGAAGAGAAGGCCTAGAGACAATAGGTCTAACTCTAATTGAGTTCGTTACTTGCTATTCCAAGATAAGGTTCCTTGCTGCTTCCAGGCTAGATCCAGCTTTCCACTTTGCCTGTATAAGCCATCTTGACCAATGCCTTTCACCTTCCCAAGCTCCCTTCTATATTAAACAAATCAATTACTATGTATTTTGGTCTCCAGATAGAACCATAAATAAAATACTCTCTAGGACCATATTTTGTAAGTAGAACTTATGGCTTCTAATGCAATAAACTAATCCTTACTCATTAAAGATTACCACTGATATTTTTCACCTTGAAATGGGAAATGATTCCACCAGAGTGTCCATCTCCAATATGCTCCCAAATCAATGTAATGGTATCCAGTTCCACTTGTTGTACTTGGCTTTATTCTCTTTTGTTCCTTGATCCCTTGAGTTCACACCCGTGCTTCTATTTATTTCTTTAGATAATCAAGTTGACACCCCTGTTCCTTGCTTTATTTATTTCATTTGAATAGAAAATATTGTAGATGTAATGGGGAGAAATCTCATCCAAAAAATATGATGATCATCCTTTTAATGAAAGAAATATTTAAACCCCCTTCTCTGGCTTACTAATCTCAGCCCCTAAAAATTAATCCTCTTTTTTGGCTTGTGTGTAGGTCTTGATATTGGCTACTCATACATTGATATAAGGGATCCTTCCTCTACTTTCTTACCAGGCTTAGTAAGGCTGGCTCTCACACACCATGGGACATAAATGGGACAGGTGATTTGAACCAAGTTTTACATATATAAGCTTTGTAGGTGCTAAGTAAACTTGCCAGAGTTCCACATATTACCAAAACATCAGAGCTATTGATGCTCCATTTCTTCAAACATACTTTATTTTATACACATATCTCTTGTTGTATGTAGAAAACACAAATATGTTGGCTTATTTTTTCATTTGTATCTCTCCCCACTTGTTTTAAGTATACTAATACAATTATAAGTATTTTTTCCACAGCTTATTATTATCAAGAACACTCCTTTCATTAATTTGGTGGTCACCAAACTTTATGGATAAAATTTTATCCAATGACACTGATTTATTATTAAGTGGAAATAAATGGTCATGTTTAAGAAAACATTTTCAAATATTACTGTTTTCTTTTAGGCTATCTTCATAAAGAGTTAAAATGATTTGATAAGAAATGTTTAATATTTGGGCAAAAATCTTAAGAAGCACATATATAATCTCTCAAAAGAGCCCTTTGAGTATCTAAATACTCTGAAATTTTGATATTTTTGAGGTTTTAGCTAAATATTACAAAGTCACATATTCAGCCTTTTTGGTTCACTGGTGATTTCCAAATGTTAACATATTTCGTTATCTGGAAGGCTGAAAATTTTCAAAATTATCTAGTCAGTTTTTGTTTTTGTTTAACAGCTCTTCCATCAGTTTACCTCTAGTGAAACCCAGTTAATTATAATATATTTTACTCACATTTTACTATAAACAAGAAGAAGCCAGGAAGCAATTTTGACATTTTGCTTGGAAGTCTCCTTAGCTATAAAACAAGGTGCTTTGCTTACGAATTCTCTCCTCCACACAACTGCAGGATACAATTTTGCTAAACTTTCTGTCACTACATAATAAGGATTCCCTTTCTACCAGTTTCAAATAACACTGTCTTAGTTATCTAGCGCTGCTATGACAGAAATACCACAAGTGGATGCCTTTAACAAAGAGAAATTTATTCTCTCACAGTTTAGGAGGCTAGAAGTCCAAATTCAGGGTACCAGATCTAGGAGAAGTCTTTCTCTCTTTGTCAGTTCTGAATGAAGGTTCTTGTCATCAATCTTCCTCCGGCCTAGGAGCTTCTCAACACAGGAACCTCAGGTCCAAAGGATGTGCTGTGTTCCTGATACTACTTTCTTGGTGTTATGAGGTCCCCCGTCTCTCTGATTGCTTCTCTCCTTTGTATCTCAAAAGGGATTGATTTAAGACACACCCAAATCTTATAGAGTTCTGCCTCATTAACATAACTGCCTCTAATACTGCCTCATTAACATCATAGAGGTAGAATTCACAACCCACCAAATTCACAATACATAGGAAAATCACGTCAGATGACAAAATGGTGGACAATCACACAGTGTTGGGAATCATGGCCTAGTCAACTTGACCCGTATATTGGGGGGACAATATTCAATCCACAACAAACAAGTTCCTTATTTCCTTTTGAGCCCTCACTGGCAGTGTTTTTAATGTTCAGATTTCCACTAACAGTCTCTTTAAGGTGATTTAGTTTTTCTATATCATGATCCTCAGAATTCAACCTGCTTCCACATTTTATATGTAACCACAGCGTCACACTCTATGGTACTAAAATCTGTTTAGTACCAAAATTTCTATTGCTGCAGATCAAATCAGCACAAACTAAGAGTTTTTTGTAGGTCAGTTTCTGTAGGCATGGCATAGCTGGGTTTTCTGCTCTGGATCTCACAAGATTGAAGTTAAAGTGGTTGTTGGGGCTAGAGATTAAGGCCCTCTTTCATGCCGATTCAGGTTGTCTACATAACTCAGTTCCTTACGTTGTAAGACTGAGGTCCCATGTCTTTGCTGGCTATATGTCCAGAATTGCTTATAGCTCTTAGAGTTCACTCTCAGGTATTAGCCATAAACCCTCTCTGTATAGGAAATTGATAACACTGCTGTTTGCTTTTTTACAAACTAGCAGGGGAGTGTCTCCTTGATGCTTCATGCTTTTTTAAAGCTCTTCTGTGATTTGGTCAGACTCACCCAGGATAGGTAATTCAAGCTTGACTGATTAGTAACCTAATCCCAGGAGTGATCCCAGGAGTGATCATAGCCACCCGTATTTAAGGGAAAGGAGTTATGCAACATGTAGGCATCAGAGGGTGAGAATCTCAGTAGCCATTTTAGAATTATCTCTAGAACATATACCAATAAAAAATAGACTAAACCAATACAAGTTGAACTATCATAGCAACTTACATCAAATGTTCAATAAAGAATTTGACTAGATACAAAATATGATTAAAAAAACTGCATGAATGAAAAAATTGTTAGAAAATGCACAAAATTATTAATATTTTATTTATATATATATTTATGAATAACTGTTTTCTTCCACTTGCAGAATTTAAAAAAAAAATAAAAATTTCCCTGAGAATAAAAAAAAAGAAGTAAAAGAAAATAAACCTTTAAAAAATGATATAAGATTTGTCTCTTAAGTTGCCAAAGATTTAAAAGATGGGCAATACCCAATGCTGGCAAAGGTATGGGGAAATGAGATCCTTCTTACAATCTTGTTGAGTGTGGAAACTGATGCAACATTTACGGAGGCCAATCCAGGAGTATATTTAAATTTTTAAGTATGCATACTTTTATCTAGTGATTCCATTTCTAAATAGCACTTAAGGAAATAATAATTACAGACATGGACATAGTCATATGTACAATAATATTCAGAGCACAGTCACTTATAATAGCAAACATTTGAAGCAAACAAAATGCTAAAATTTGAAATACTGTATGTGAATTCTGTTATATCTATATAATATGAATTTATGTAGCCTTTAAAAAAAATTTTTTTTTTTTTTAAATGATGATACAGGGGGCCAAGATGGTGGACTAGGTAGATGCTACCTTGGATCCCTCTTGCAACAAAGACTCGGAAAAACAAGTGAATGGATCACATACATAACAATCTACGAACCCTGAACAACAAACACAGATTTAGAGATGGAAAATGAACAAATACGGGGAAGCAGCGACTGTTTTCGGAGCCTGGAGCCAGCGTCCCAGTCAAGTAACCTTGGCGCCGGGCTTCTGGGCCCAGGGGAGCTGAACTCAAAAATCTTGTGATGGCGCAAACAAGGGGTGCAGCCCTACCCCCCTGAACTGAACCCGGGAGGGGGCCCAGCCTGTCCGCGTGGGCAGCATGGCAACGCGGCTGGTGGGAGAACTCCCCGGGAGGCAGTGACTGATTTTGGAGCCGGGAGTGCAGCGTCCCAGCTGGGGAACATTGGCGCCGGGCATTTGACTGGGCGCTGTCACAGCGCGAGCATGGGGCGCAGCCCTATTCCCCTGAACTAACCCCGGGGGGGGCCCAGCCAGTCCGTAGAGGCGGCGCGGCGACGCGGCTGGCGGGACGAGAAGTCCCCGGGAGGCAGCGACTGATTTTGTATCCGGGAGTACATCATCCCAGCACGGGAATCTTGACGCTGGGCTTTGGATTGGCAGTGGAGGATATGACCACGGCTTCAGTGGGCCAGACCCCCGGGGGCAATCTCCACACAGCCAGCACACGTAGGCGACACGCCCCTCAGGTATCTCAGATAAAATAGTCATTCCAAGCAAGACAAGCAACTTTGGCTATATTCCGAGGTGCTACTCTCCTATTTCTCTGAACCCTCCCCCACCCTTCCCAGGCGGCTTCATTAACACTGGAATTTCCTGAGCCAGAGGGAGAATAGCTCTGGCTCCGTGGAGGCTTTGCTTATCTCCCTTTTTTTTTTTTTTTTTGGTTTTTTCCTAACCCTTTCTTCCGGCCTGAGAGAAGGAACAACAAAAAACCCAGGGACCAAAAATGCATCCCTAATTGGACTAAAAACACAGAACCAGCTACAGCCAAGCATATATGATCCGAATCTCGGACTTTCATCCCTACAGGTAACAAGGTGGTGGTTATAATCCAAAGGCAGTTCTGATAGGGATCTGACTGCATTTTTTTTTTAGCGGATATTCTGGAAAAACAAGTTTCCCAGTGATGGCTCAGAGACAGCAGTCGATATCAAACCACATAAAGAAGCAGACCATGACAGCTTCTCCAACCCCCAAACAAAAGAATCAAAATCTTTCCCAAATGAAGGTACAATCCTGGAATTATCAGATACAGAATATAAAAAACTAATTTACAGAATGCTTCAAGACATCACAAACGAAATAAGGCAAACTGCAGAAAAAGCCAAGGAACACACTGATAAAACAGTTGAAGAACTCAAAAAGATTATTCAAGAACATAGTGGAAAAATTAATAAGTTGCAAGAATACATAGAGAGACAGCATGTAGAAATCCAAAAGATTAACAATAAAATTACAGAATTAGACAATGCAATAAGAAGTCAGAGGAGCAGACTTGAGCAATTAGAATGCAGACTGGGAAATCTGGAGGACCAGGGAATTAACACCAACATAGCTGAAAAAAATCAGATAAAAGAAATTAAAAAAATGAAGAAACCCTAAGAATCATGTGGGACTCTATCAAGAAGGATGACTTGCGTGTGATTGGAGTCCCAGAACAGGGAGGGAGGACAGAAAACACAGAGAAAATAGTTGAAGATCTGCTGACAGAAAACTTCCCTGACATCCTGAAGGACAAAAGGATAACTATCCAAGATGCTCATCAAACCCCATTTAAGACTGATCCAAAAAAAAAAAAACACCAAGACATATTATCATCAAACTTGCCAAAACCAAAGATAAAGAGAAAATTTTAAAAGCAGCCAGGGAGAAAAGAAAGGTCTCCTTCAAGGGAGAATCAATAAGAATAAGTTCAGACTACTCAGCAGAAAACATGCAGGCAAGAAGGGAAAGGGATGACATATACAGAGCACTGAAGGAGAAAAACTGCCAGCCAAGGATCATATATCCAGCAAAACTCTCTCTGAAATATGAAGGCGAAATTAAGATATTTACAGATAAACACAAGTTTAGAGAATTTGCACAAACCAAACCAAAGGTACAAGAAATACTAAAGGATATTGTTTGGTCAGAAAACCAATAATATCAGATACCAGCACAACACAAGGTCACAAAACAGAACATCCTGATATCAACTCAAATAGGGAAATCACAAAAACAAATTAAGATTAATTAAAAAAAAAAATGCTCATAACAGGGAATCATTGAAGGCAATATGTAAAAGATCACAATAATCAAAAAGAGGGACTAAATACAGGTAACATAGAACTGCCATATGGAGAGTGATACAAGGCGATATAGAACAATACAAGTTAGGTTTTTACTTAGAAAAATAGGGGTAAATATTAAGGTAACCACAAAGAGGTATAAAAACTCCATAACTCAAGATAAAAGCCAAGAAAAACGTAACGACTCAACAAACATAAAGTCAAACACTACAAAAATGAGGATCTCACAATTTACTAAGAAAAATGTCTCAGCACAAAAAAGTATGTGGAAAAATGAAATGGTCAACAACACACATAAAAAGGCATCAAAATGACAACACTAAACACTTATTTATCTATAATTATGCTGAATGTAAATGGACTAAATGCACCAATAAAGAGACAGAGAGTCTCGGACTGGATAAAGAAACACGATCCGTCTATATGCTGCCTACAAGAGACACACCTTAGACTTAGAGACACAAACAAACTAAAACTCAAAGGATGGAAAAAAATATATCAAGCAAACAATAAGCAAAAAAGAAGAGGAGTAGCAATATTAATTTCTGACAAAATAGACTTTAGACTTAAATCCACCACAAAGGATAAAGAAGGACACTACATAATGATAAAAGGGACAATTGATCAGGAAGACATAACCATATTAAATATTTATGCACCCAATGACAGGGTTGCAAGATACATAAAACAAATTTTAACAGAACTGAAAAGTGAGATAGACACCTCCACAATTATAGTAGGAGACTTCAACACACCACTTTCGGAGAAGGACAGGACATCCAGTAAGAAGCTCAATAGAGTCACGGAAGACCTACTTACAACAATCAACCAACTTGACCTCATTGACTTATACAGAACTCTCCACCCAACTGCTGCAAAGTATACTTTTTTTTCTAGTGCACATGCAACATTCTCTAGAAGATCACATATTAGGTCATAAAACAAACCTTTGCAGAATCCAAAACATCGAAATATTACAAAGCATCTTCTCAGACCACAAGGCAATAAAACTAGAAATCAATAACAGAAAAACTAGGGAAAACAAATCAAATACTTGGAAACTAAACAATATCCTCCTGAAAAAAGACTGGGTTATAGAACACATCAAGGAGGGAATAAGGAAATTCATAGAATGCAATGAGAATGAAAATACTTCCAATCAAAACCTCTGGGACACAGCAAAAGCAGTGCTCAGAGGCCAATTTATATCGATAAATGCACACATACAAAAAGAAGAAAGAGCCAAAATCAGAGAACTGTCCCTACAACTTGAACACATAGAAAGTGAGCAACAAAAGAATCCATCAGGCACCAGAAGAAAACAAATAATAAAAATTAGAGCTGAACTAAATGAATTAGAGAACAAAAAAACAATTGAAAGAATTAACAAAGCCAAAAGCTGGTTCTTTGAAAAAATTAACAAAATTGATAAACAATTGGCTAGACTGACTAAAGAAATACAGGAAAGGAAACAAATAACCCGAATAAGAAACGAAAAGGACCACATCACAACAGACCCAACTGAAATTAAAAGAATCATATCAGATTATTACGAAAAATTGTAGTCTAAGAAACTTGCAAACCTAGAAGAAATGGATGAATTCCTGGAAAAACACTACCTACTTAAACTAACACATTCAGAAGTAGAACAACTAAATAGACCCATAACGAAAAAGAGATTGAAACGGTAATCAAAAAACTCCCAACAAAAAAAAAGCCCTGGCCCAGACGGCTTCACTGCAGAGTTCTACCAAACTTTCAGAGAAGAGTTAACACCACTACTACTAAAGGTATTTCAAAGCATAGAAAATGACGGAATACTACCCAACTCATTCTATGAAGCCACCCACTCCCTGATACCAAAACCAGGTAAAGACATTACAAAAAAAGAAAATTACAGACCTATATCCCTCATGAACATAGATGCAAAAATCCTCAACAAAATTCTAGCCAATAGAATTCAATAACATATCAAAAAAATAATTCACCACGATCAAGTGGGATTTATACCAGGTATGCAAGACTGGTTTAATATCAGAAAAACCATTAATGCAATCCACCACATAAATAAAACAAAAGACAAAAACCACATGATCTTATCAATTGATGCAGAAAAGGCATTTGACAAAGTCCAACACCCATTTATGATAAAAAAAACTCTCACCAAAATAGGAATTGAAGGAAAATTCCTCAACATAATAAAGGGCATCTATGCAAAGCCAACAGCCAATGTCACTCTAAATGGAGAGAACCTGAAAGCATTTCCCTTGAGAACGGGAACCAGACAAGGATGCCCTTTATCACCGCTCTTATTCAACATTGTGCTAGAAGTCCTAGCCAGGGCAATTAGGCTAGACAAAGAAATAAAGGGCATCCAGATTGCCAAGGAGGAAGTCAAATTATCTCTATTTGCAGATGACATGATCTTATACACAGAAAACCCTAAGGAATCCTCCAGAAAACTACTGAAACTAATAGAAGAGTTTGGCAGAGTCTCAGGTTATAAGATAGACATACAAAAATCACTTGGATTCCTCTACATCAACAAAAAGAATATCGAAGAGGAAATAACCAAATCAATACCATTCACAGTAGCCCCCAAGAAGATAAAATACTTAGGAATAAATCTTACCAAGGATGTAAAAGACCTATACAAAGAAAACTACAAAACTCTACTACAAGAAATTCAAAAGGACATACTTAAGTGGAAAAACATACCTTGATCATGGATAGGAAGACTTAACATAGTAAAAATGTCTATTCTACCAAAAGCCATCTATACATACAATGCACTTCCAATCCAAATTCCAATGTCATTTTTTAAGGTGATAGAGAAACAAATCACCAACTTCATATGGAAGGGAAAGAAGCCTCGGATAAGTAAAGCATTACTGAAAAAGAAGGAGAAAGTGGGAGGCCTCACTCTACCTGATTTCAGAACCTATTATACAGCCACAGTAGTCAAAACAGCCTGGTATTGGTACAACAACAGGCACATAGACCAGTGGAACAGAATTGAGAACCCAGATATAAATCCATCCACATATGAGCAGCTGATATTTGACAAAGGCCCAGTGTCAGTTAATTGCGGAAAAGATAGTCTTTTTAACAAATGGTGCTGGCATAACTGGATACCCATTTGCAAAAAAATGAAACAGGACCCATACCTCACACCAAGCACAAAAACTAACTCCAAGTGGATCAAAGACCTAAACATAAAGACTAAAACGATAAAGATCATGGAAGAAAAAATAAGGACAACCTTAGGAGCCCTAATACAAGGCATAAACAGAATACAAAACATTACCAAAAATGATGAAGAGAAACCAGATAACTGGGAGCTCCTAAAAATCAAACACCTATGCTCATCTAAAGACTTCACCAAAAGAATAAAAAGACCACCTACAGACTGGGAAAGAATTTTCAGCTATGACATCTCAGACCAGCGCCTGATCTCTAAAATCTACATGATTCTGTCAAAATTCAACTGCAAAAAGACAAACAACCCAATCAAGAAGTGGACAAAGGATATGAACACACACTTCACTAAAGACGATATTCAGGCAGCTAACAGATTCATGAGAAAATGCTCTCGATCATTAGCCATGAGAGAAATGCAAATTAAAACTATGATGAGATTCCATCTCACTCCAACAAGGCTGGCATTAATCTAAAAAACACAAAATAATAAATGTTGGAGAGGCTGCGGAGAGATTGGAACTCTTATACACTGCTGGTGGAAATGTAACATGGTACAACCACTTTGGAAATCTATCTGGCGTTATCTTAAACAGTTAGAAATCGAACTACCATACAACCCAGAAATCCCACTCCTCGGAATATACCCTAGAGAAATAAGAGCCTTCACACAGACAGATATATGCACACCCATGTTTATTGCAGCTCTGTTTACAATAGCAAAAAGCTGGAAGCAACCAAGGTGTCCATCAACGGATGAATGGGTAAATAAATTTTGGTATATTCACGCAATGGAATACTACACATCGATAAAGAACAGTGAGGAATCTGTGAAACATTTCATAACATGGAGGAACCTGGAAGGCATTATGCTGAGCGAAATCAGTCAGAGGCAAAAGGACAGATACTGCATAAGACAACTATTATAAGATCTTGAGAAATAGTATAAACTGAGAAGAACACATACTTTTGTGGTTACGAGGCGGGGAGGGAGGGAGGGAGGGAGAGGGTTTTTTACTGATGAATTAGTAGATAAGAACTGCTTTAGGTGAAGGGAAGGACAACATTCAGTACTAGGAAGGTCAGCTCAATTGGACTGGACCAAAATCAAAGAAGTTTCCGGGATAAAATGAATGCTTCATAGGTCAGCGGAGCAGGGGCGGGGGTTTGGGAACCATAGTTTAAGGGGACTTCTAAGTCAATTGGCAAAATAGTTCTATTATGAAAACATTCTGCATCCCACTTTGAAATGTGGTGTCTGGGGTCTTAAATGCTAACAAGCGGCCATCTAAGATGCATCAATTGGTCTCAACCCACCTGGAGCAAAGGAGAATGAAGAACACCAAGGTCACACGACAACTAAGAGCCCAAGAGACAGAAAGGGCCACATGAACCAGAGACCTACACCATCCTGAGACCCGAAGAACTAGTTGGTGCCCGGCCACAACCGATGACTGCCCTGACATGGAGCACAACAGAGAACCCCTGAGGGAGCAGGAGATCAGTGGGATGCAGACCCCAAAAATCTCATAAAAAGACCATACTTAATGGTCTGACTGAGAGTAGAGGAATCCCGGCGGTCATGGTCCCCAAACCTTCTGTTGGCCCAGGACAGGAACCATCCCCGAAGACAACTCATCAGACATGAAAGGGACTGGACAGTGGGTAGGAGAGAAATGCTGATGAAGAGTGAGCTAATTATATCAGGTGGACACTTGAGACTGTGTTGGCATCTCCTGTCTGGAGGGGGGATGGGAGGATAGAGCGAGTTGGAAGATTGCAAAATTGTCACGAAAGGAGAGACTGGAAGGGCTGACTCATTGGGGGAGAGCAAGTGGGAGTACGGAGTAAGATGTATATAAACTTATATGTGACAGACTGACTTGATTTGTAAACTTTCACTTGAAGCTCAATAAAAGTTAATAAAAAAAAATGATGATACATATCTATGTTCTTTAATATGAAAATATGCCCAAAAGACCATGATCTGTTTTCCAAGCTTACAGAAGGGCATGTATTACTTGACTCTTTTTTTTTTATTATTATTTGAAAGTACTTAACATATATAAAATATCTCACTAAGATTCAACAGTTATCAGAATTTTGTACCTGTACCCTAATATTGTTTTCCTTATTCTTTTATATTCTCCAGAATTCAGTATGTATCTCAAAAAATATGAGGATTATTTTAGATAGCCACAATGACATTTTGATAGTAAAATGGGTCAGGTATTTGGTCCTAGTTTTTAAATTCTTTTTTATCTAGAAGTGCTCTTCATTAATTTTTGGTTTGTTTTATATTTTATGTTTGTTTATATAATGTCATAAAATATTCTGTAGAATATCCTACCTTCTGGATCTATTTGTTTGCTTCCTTATGGTATCATGATTTCCCTTTGTCATATTTCCTGTAAATATAAGTTATCTTATTGATTAAATCTACTTTATAGGTGAAATCATCAGCCTTATGCAATGTCTGTCATTCTCACTTAAATGATTATAAAGGTAACCAATAGTCCAGATGACACCCATTGTAAACAGCCTGGTTCACCCACTGTAAAGCTGCCCATTAGCCCTCATCTAATGATTTCATTCTTTTCTGAATCATGTCTGAATCAAGTATTTCACTACTGTTTGCAAATATATTTTTTTCTTTAACACAACTTTTACTACTAGGTGATGATATTTGGGAACGTTTTACCATTTTCATTACACATTTCTGTTTTGTATATTTCTGATTTATCTTCCCCTCCCCCCCAGCAATGTGCTGATAAATATGCAGTAACTTGCCCTCTAAAAACAAAAGCCATGATACAAAAATAAAATCAACAAAAATAATTCCATTTACAATATCATCAAAAATAATAAAATATTTAGGAATAAATTTAACAACAGAACCATAAAACTTATACTATGAAAACTACAAAACATTATTGAAAGAAATTAAAGATCTAGATGCATGGAAAATATCCCATACTTGTGAATTGGGAAACTTAGTACTGTTAAAATAGAAATATTCCCCAAATTGATCTACACATTCAATGCAATCCTTATCAGAATCCCAGGTTACTTCTTTGTAGAAATTACAAGCTGATTTTAATTTTATATGAAATAGCAAGGAACTCAGACTAACCAAACAATCTTAGAAAAGAAGAACCAAGTTGAAGGGCTCACTCTTTCCTATTCCAAAATTTAGTTTCATTGATCAAGACAGTGTGACACTTGCTTAAGGAGAGACATATAAACCAATGGAATAGAATTGAGAGTACAGAAATAAACCCATGTGTTTATGACCAACAGATTTTCAACAAAAATGCCAAGGCCATTCAATGAGGAAAGAATAATCTTTTCAACAATTTGTTCTGGGACAACTGGATAGCCACATGCAAAAGAATGGAGTTAGACCCCTGACTCATATCATACACAAAATGTCACTCAAAATTGATCAAGATTTAAGTACTAAAACTATAAAACTCTTCGAACATGGATAAATCTTCATGACCTCAGATTTGGCAGGGGTTTCATAGATATGACACCAAAAGCACAGAAGCAACAAAAGAAAAAATAGATAAATTAGACTTCATAAAAATTTCTTAAAGGTTATACATCCAAGGACATTCTGAAGAAAGTAAAAAAAAAAAAAAAAACTATAGGATTGGAGAATATATTTGCAGACCATATATCTAATAAAAGTAGTACCTAGAATAAATTAAAAAAAAAAAAAAAAAAACCTTTCACCTCAATAGCATAATGATAGCAACCCAATTAAAAAATTGGCAATGGACTTCAATAGACTTGTACCCAATGAAAATATACAAATGACCAACAAGCACATGAAAAGATGTTCAACATCATTAGTCTTTAGAGAAATACAAATAAAAAATAAAATGATATAATGCTACACATCCACTAAGTTGGTTATAATCTTCTTTAAAAAAAGCGAGTTTTGGTAAAGAAGTAGAGAAATTAGAACCCTCATATTTTTTTTTCTGGTGGGAATGTAAAATGATTTATCTACCATGGAAAGCAATTGAGTGGTTCCTCAAAAAGTTAAACATAGAATTACCATAAGACCCAGTAATTCCACTCTTAAGTATATAGCCAAAAGGAATGAAAACATGTTTTCAAATAGAAACTTCTACATGAATGTTTATTGCAACACTCTTCACAATAGCCCAAAAGTGGGAAACAACCCAAATGTAGACCAATTGATGAATCCATAGACAAAATTTGGTACATATATGCAAGGGACTATTGTTGAGCTATAAAAAAGAAAAAAAGGACTGATGCATGCTACAACATAGATGAATCTTGAAAACAGTATGCTAAGTGAAAAAAGCCAGTCACAAAAAACTATACATTTTCTGATTCAATTTACATGAGATGTTCAGAACAGGGAAATCAATAAAGATAGAAAATAAATTAGAGGTTGCTTAGGGCCGGGGGAAATGAGAGGATGGGGAAATGACAGCTAAACAGTACATGGTTTCTCTTTGTGGTGATGAAAATATTCTAAAATTGACTGAGATGATGAATTCAAAAGTCTATGAATATTCTAAAATTCATTGAATTTATATTTTAGATTCGTGAGTTATATTCTATGTGATATATATGTATATATATAACTCACCAATCTAAAGTTATATGCTATTTGAACATGTCTGTCAGTTTGTCGTACTGTGGGGGCTTGTGTGTTGCTGTGATGCTGGAAGCTATGCCACCGGTATTCAGATACCAACAGGGTCACCCATGGAGGACAGGTTTCAGCTGAGCTTCCAGGCTAAGACAGACTAGGAAGAAGGACCTGGCAGTCTACTTCTGAAAAGCATTAGCCAGTGAAAACCTTATGAACAGCAGCGGAACATTGTCTGATATAGTGCTGGAAGATGAGACCCCCAGACTGGAAGGCGCTCAAAAGATGATTGGGGAAGAGCTGCCTCCTCAAAGTAGAGTCGACTTTAATGGCGTGGAGGGAGTAAAGCTTTCGGGACCTTCATTTGCTGATATGGCACGACTCAAAATGAGAAGAAACAGCTGCAAACATCCATTAATAATTGGAACCTGGAACGTACAAAGTATGAATCTAGGAAAATTGGAAATCATCAAAAATGAAATGGAATACATAAACACTGATAATCCTAGGCATTAGTGAGCTAAAATGGACTGGCATTGGCCATTTTGAATCAGACAATCATATAGTCTACTATGCTGGGAATGACAACTCGAAGAGGAATGATGTTGCATTCATTGTCAAAGAGAACATTTCAAGATCTATCCTGAAGTACACTGCTGTCAGTGATAGGATAATATCCATACGCATACAAGGAAGACCAGTTAATATGACTATTATTCAAATTTAAGCACCAACCACTAGGGCCAAAGATGAAGAAATAGAAGATTTTTATCAGCTGCTGCAGTCTGAAATTGATTGAACATGCAATCAAGATGCACTGATAATTACTTGTGAGTAGAATGCGAAAGTTGGAAACAAAGAAGAAGGATCGGTAGTTGCAAAATACGGCCTTGGTGATAGAAGCAATGCCAGAGATCGAAAGATAGAATTTTGTAAGACCAACGACTTCTTCATGGCAAATACCTTCTTTCACCAACATAAACAGCGACTATACACATGGACCTCACCAGATGGAACACACAGGAATCAAATTGACTACATCTGTGGAAAGAGACGATGGAAAAGCTCGATATCATCAGTCAGAACAAGGCCAGTGGCCGACTGTGCAACAGTCCATCAATTGCTCATATGCAAGTTCAAGCTGAAACTGAAGAAAATCAAAGAAAGTCCACGAGAGCCAAAATATGACCTTGAGTATATCCCACCTGAATTCAGAGACCATCTGAAGAATAGATTTGATGCATTGAACACCAGTGACAGAAGACCAGATGAGTTGTGGAATGACATCAAGGACACCATCCATGAAGAAAGCAAGAGGTCACAGAAAAGACAGGACAGAAAGAAAAGACCAAGATGGATGTCAGAGGAGACTCTGAAACTTGCTCTTGAGCATCGAGCAGCTAAAGCAAAAGCAAGAATTGATGAAGTATTAACTAGTCTTCCTTGTGAGCATATGAGTATTATCCTATCCCTAACAGTGCTGTACTGCAGGATAGATCTTGAAATGTTCTTTTTTATGATGATTGCAATGCCATTCCTCCTCAAGTTGTTGTTCATGGCATAGTAGACCATATGACTGTCCAATTCAAAATGGCCAATACAAGTCCATTTCTGCTCACTAATGCCTAGGATATTGATGTTTATGTGTTCCATTTCATTTTTTACAACTTCCAATTTTCCTAGACTCATACTTCATACCTTCCATGTTCTGATTATTAATGAATGTTTGCAGCTGCTTCTTCTCATTTTGAGAAGAAATTGAAGTTATCAAGGATTTCATTTTACTTGGATCCACAATCAACGACTGTGGAAGCAGCAGTCAAGAAATCAAAAGACACATTGCATTGGGCAAATCTGCTGCAAAAGATCTCTTTAAAGTAAAGCAAAATGTCACCTTGAAGACTAAGATGTGCTTGACCCAAGCCATGGTGTTTTCAACCACCTCCTATGAATGTGAAAGCTGGAAGATGAATAAGGAACACCAAAAAAGAATTGATGCCTTTGAATTGTGGTGCTGGCGAAGAATATTGAATATACCATGGACTGCCAAAAGAATGAACAAATCTGTCTTGGAAGAAGTACAACCAGAATGTTCCTTAGAAGCAAGGATGGTGAGACTATGTCTCACATACTTTGGACACACTCTCAGGAGGGATCAGGTCCTGAAGAAGGACATAATGCTTGGTAATGTAGAGAATCAGAGAAAAAGAGGAAGACCATCAATGAGATGGATTGACACAGTGGCTGCAACAATGAGCTCAAGCATAGCAACAATTGTGAGGATAGCACAGGACCGGGCAGTATTTCATTCCATTGTATGTAGGGTCACTATGAGTTGGAACCGACTTGATGGTGTCTAACAACAACAACATTTAATCTCATTATCCTGATTGTCAGCTTTATGTGCATCTAAAAATTATTTCAAATTCTGTGTATTTTTAAACTTGTTTTTCTCTGTTATTCCCTTTTGACATTCTATATCACTAATGTGATTCTTAGAGTAAGAATTTTTAAATTATCTTCAAAAAACTAAGATTATTTAATGTTTTAAAACAATATTTCTATTGATTTATATTGATAGAAAATGTGTAATCCATACTGAAGGCTGTGGTCTTTGATCTTCATCAGTAAGTATTTCAAGTCCTCTTCACTTTCAATAAGCACGGTTGTGTCATCTCCATAACACAGGTTGTTAAAGAGTCTTCCTCCAATCTTGATGACATCTGGTAGGATCACTTTTTTTGGGAATAGGCATACAGATCTCTTTCAGTTTGTTGACCAGGTAGCTGTCTTACAAATTTCTTGGCATAGACAAGTGAGTGCTTCCAGCATTTTGTTTGTTTACTGAACATCTCAATTGGTATTCCATCAATTCCTGGGACCTTGTTTTACGCCAATGCCTTCAGTGCAGCTTGGATTTCTTCCATCAGTACCACTGGTTCTTGCTCAAATGGTACCTTCTGAAATGACTAATTCTTTTTGGTATAGAGACTCTGTGTATTTCTTCCATCTTCTTCCGATGCTTCCAGAGTCATTTAATATTTTCCCCATGGAATCCTTCAATATTGCAACTTAAGATTTGAATTTTTTCTTCAGTTCTTTCAGCTTCAGAAATGCCAAGCATGTGCTTCCCTTTTGGTTTTCCACCTCCAGGTCTTTGCAGATGTCATTATAATACTTCATCTATGCCAAGAAATATGGAAGACAGCTTCCTGGCCAACTGACTAGAAAAGATCCATATTTATGCCTATCCCCAAGAAAGGTGATCCAACCAAATGTGGAAATTATAGAACAATATCATTGATATCACATGCAAGCAAAATTCTGCTGAAAATCATTCAAAAATGGCTGCAGCAGTATATCAACAGGGAACTGCCCTGTGGAATGTGGAACCAGGGATATCATTGCTGATGTCAGATGGATCCTGGCTGAAAGCAGAGAATACCAGAAGGATGTTTACCTATGTTTTATTGACTATGCAAAGGCATTCAATTGTGTGGATCATAACAAACTATGGATAACATTGTGAAGAATGGGAATTCCAGAACACCTAACTGTGCTCATGAGGAATCTTTACATAGATCAAAAGACAGTTGTTCGGATAGAACAAGGGGATATTGATTGGTTTAAAGTCAGGAAAGATGTGCATCAGGGTTGTATTCTTTCACCATACCTATTTAATCTGTATGCTGAGCAAATAATCCGAGAAGCTGGACTATATGAGGAAGAACGGGGCATCAAGATTGGAGGAAGACTCATTAACAACCTGCGTTATGCAGATGACACAACCTTGCTTGCTGAAAGTGAAGAGGACTTGAAGCACTTACTAACGAAGATCAAAGACCACAGCCTTCAGTATGGATTACACCTCAATGTAAAGAAAACAAAAATCCTCACAACTGGACCAATGAGCAACATCATGATAAACGGAGAAAAGATTGAAGTTGTCAAGGGTTTCATTTTACTTGGATCCACCATCAACACCCATGGGAGCAGCAGTCAAGAAATCAAAAGAAGCATTGCATTGGGTAAATCTGCTGCAAAGGACCTCTTCAAAGTGTTGAAGAGCAAAGATGTCACCCTGAACACTAAGGTGAGCCTGACCCAAGCCATGGTATCTTCAATCACATCACGTGCACGTGAAAGCTGGACAATGAATAAGGAAGACCAAAGAAGAGTTGACGCCTTTGAATTGTGGTGTTGGTGAAAAATATTGAATATACCAGGGACTGCCAAAAGAACAAACAAATCTGTCTTGGAAGAAGTGCGGCCAGAATGCTCCTTAGAGGCAAGGATGGCAAGACTACATCTTACATATTTTGGACATGTTGTCAGGAGGGATCAGTCCCTGGAGAAGAGCATCATGTTTGGCAGGGTACAGGGTCAGCGGAAAAGAGTAAGACCCTTAATGAGGTGGATTGACACAGTGGCTGCAACAATAAGCTCAAGCATAACGATGATTGTAAGGATGGCGCAGGACCGGGCAGTGTTTCGTTCTGTTGTGCCGACTCAACGGCACCTGACAACAACAATCTCTTTCTTTTTAGGAAACAGATTTCAAAAATATGGAAGAAAATAGCTAACAGTAAAAGGTAAATTGCAGTTTTATTGAGTTCACTAAATGAGCTTTATCAATCTTCTGCTGACATGTCAGATTTACTTTAGTGAAAGTAGAATGTTCTACTAATGTGAAAACAGATAAACAAAGAGGTCTCTATAGCTAAGTAAAATATCATCAAATTCCTGAAGTAGAAGTTTAGTTATTTGTAATCATTTTTAAATTAAAAAGAGATAAATTTCAGGAAATAATAAGACTAAATATTCCTCCCTGAAGGGTAAACAAGTTTACAGAACTGTGACTGGCAAACCTGTATCTTTTCTAGGAATGGAAGCATAATCAGTCATTATATTCAAAGCACCCAGACTCTAAAACTTGTGATCTATAAGCAGGAAGTAAGTTGGGGAAATGTGAATAAATACGTGTTCAAAAGTGAATAATGAGAACATCAAATCAGGAACAAGAAACTACACAAAGGACCTGAGTAGAAAGGAAGAGAAGACTTATTTCGAATAAATGTTCGTTTATTCAAACTCTTTATAATTCCTGCGAGAAATAGTATAAGTGAATCAGCATAATGTTTCTTAAAGTATATTAATGAACAGAGTTTGTTGAGGGAGACAGGTAAAGAAAAATTGTGTTGCACTGCTAACTCATGCCGCCACCTATCAGTTTGTCGTACTGCGGTGGCTTGCGTGTTGCTATGATGCTGGAAGCTATGAAACCAGTATTTCAAATACCAGCAATACATGTGTATGTATGTATGTATGCATGCATATACATATGTATGTGTGTGTGTGTATATATATATACATACACACAATATATATACATAATTTTTTTTAAAAAATGTAGTTGAGGTAGCTCTTCCATTCATGTCTTTATTACATTATATCATATTGGTGCTATGACAAAGGCCACTTGTAATTGTGAAGAAACTTGGTTAGTACCATGGACTGGCAGAGAGTCATCCAGGCCTATTATGAAGACTATTTTGTGGCATTAATTCAAGGCCACCTCCGAGTTTTTGTCACTTTGACTACCTCCCCTTAAATCAATCTAGTTTAAAAATTGAAAACATTTCAGCGTTCCCCCTACTGTAAATTCACATCTACCACAGCAAAGTGGTTCCCACCGTAAGTTCTTCGTCCCATCACCAGTTCGATTTTTTATCAATTAATTGGTCCAGCTATGCCCCCATAAACCTGAGCCCTTATGTTGGTACCAGGATAGGAATCCTGCCCAAAATTCAGTCCCTATTTTTGTTCTTTCTTCTACTGAAACCCCTGGCTGCTGTGCTCTGGTTGCTTTCTGTGAATTATTCTGAAAATTTATTGCAGGACGTTGCCCGTATTGTAGTTTTCATATTATTTACTCATGAACCTTCTCTAACATGCCTCTGCAGGTTTATTTGGCCTTTATATGCCAGGTGTTCTTGGTTCGGTGTAAGGTAGCCCCATGCAAGCACAGAGTACATCATGAGTTAGTTGCTATTGAGTTGGCTCTGACTCATGGTGCTCCCACGCAGAAGAGAACAAAATGTTGACTCTTTGTGCACTATTTTCACAATCATTGGTACGTCCATTTTTGCAGCTACTAGGTATTTTAAGTGCCTTCCAACATAGGGGTCTCATCTTTCAGAAATATATTGGAAAATATTCTGCTATAATCCACTGAGTTTTCTTTGGCTAATTTTCAGAATTAGATCACCAGGCATTTCTTCCTAGTCTGTCTTAGTTGGAAGCTCTGCTGAAATCTGTCCCCCATGGGTGGCCCTGATGGTATTTGAAACACTGGTTGCATAGCTTCCAGCATTATAGTAACATGCAAGCCACTACAATACAACAAACTGACAGACAGCTGGTGCCGTGAGTTAGTGGTGTACTACAGTTCTTATCTATTCATCTTCCCCAATAAACTCTGCAAATAAGTTTGGGATTCAGAACAGTGGTTGGAGTATATTCACATAGGTTCAACCCAGTAAATTAAAGTTAACCAGAGAAGATTTGGCCGAAGCTCCTTTTAACCTAGGTACATGTTCCAGAGGTAAAAGCTGATATAAAAGTTTGAAATGATCTTAGGATGGTAAGTGCAAGGTGCGGACCGTATGCCATGGAAAAAAGATTTTTACTAGAAGTATATACTCCTTCGACAATATAATATCAATAGTGCTAACCCTGAACAAAATTCTGAAGGTGGCTAAGTTATTTTTGGCTTTCTCCTACCACTCTTCCACAACCTCTCAGCCATCTAGATACTAGCTAGTCATAAGATGCCTATTTCTTGTTCTTTCCATAATAGTCTCTCAATGCAGAGAATTTGAATTCCAGTTGTACTGTGGAAGTGTGAGGAGCATTTGTATGAGTGGGAAGAGCAATCAAGACCTAAGAGATTGGTTGTACTTCTTGCAGCATTTGCTGTAATGATTTTATTGGCTGTATCCCTGGTTGATGGTCTGTGAGAGCAGGATCTGTGTCTATCCTGTTCATTATTCTTCTCACCGGTATCTTGAAAGGTATATGACCTACAGTCCAGTATACAAAGGAATGTCAAGTCTGAGCATTGCTCTAACCCTAGTCATAGAAATTCTGAGGGTTCTTTATGCCATTAGTAAGGAAAAGAAAAATAATGTCCACAAAGGTCAAGCTTGAAATCTGAAATAAGTTTTTATCACAAACTTCAGCAGCAACTAGATGTGAGGGAATACATAAAAGATGATTTTTATAAATTTATTATTAGCTTCATTTTTAAACAAAAATATTTGTTTTTCAGAGTCACAAACAAAAAGGTAGCCTAGAAAACCGCCATCTAGTTAGAAAAGAGGTAGAGAATTAAAACATCACTGAACTCTGCCGGATAACAAACGATAACCCCGAAGATTTAAGTAAATGTGAATAAACGATACCTCAGATAACATTCTACAGTGACACACCGGAGAAAGGAAGTGAAAACTTCATTTAATGCATTTTTACAGAGAAAATACACAGGAATGTATGACCTGAGTATTTGGAGCCAATGAATGTTAATGTGCCACTGTTCAGCAAGTCTCAAATGGATAGAATTAATAGAGTGGGCAACTAAAGGAGAGTCTTGTGTGGCAACAGAGAAAAAGAAATTAGAATCAAGATTATACTTTGAGAATATAAAGTTGTGTTATTGAGGCCCACTACTGAAGTTTATGGTCTGAAGAAATAATATCAGCAGATGGATTTTAAATCGTTAGACTCAGGAGACTAATAAAGACCCTAAATTGTCTGTTGTGCTTTATACTGCCTATGGCTTTGGAAAAGAGAGATCAATAAAGAAGCAAACAACCAGAGAAAGAATCAGTGGGGTTGTTAACGAATCTAAGTAGAAAGTTAGTGACAGATAAAGTTGATAGATACATATAAAAGCTAAGAAAACATTCAGCTGCCACATTGACTAAATTCATAAATGGGATCTTGAAAACACTCTGGCATATCTTGTGTGCAGTATAGCCAATCACTTTTCAGAATATCATTGAATACATAAATATGATTTAAAACGCCTTAGCTCTGATTATTGTAAATGTTAGACGAAAGACTGTCAGGGCAATGGATGGTTCACTACCAACAGCATCCCAGAAAGAATAATGAGCTCAAGATCTCTCTCCAGCTGGCTTCATTCAGCTTTGCAGCCAAAACATTGTTCCTGTTACGGCTGGCAGCAGATTCAAGCTGCTGATTACAACGGTTTCCCATAAGAACACTGGTGCCCTATGCCCTGGTGGATTCCCAGGAATCATGCATGCCAAGGACATCTTAATTCTACAGGGAGAAGGGAAAGGAAAACGGTTTATAAAACCTTCAATTTGTGGAAAACAATGCCAAATCACTCATAAAAAAAAAAGTACTGTCACGAACTATCATTCCCAATCACCCAAAGAACCAGAGACCATATAAAGAAATGACCATTCCCAGAAAAGAACTTGATAAATACTAAGTAGTAAATTTCCTTTCTAACGTCAAGGAATTCGCAAAACTATCTTTTCTTTAAATGAAACTGAAATTGTTTAGCTTTATGGTGTCTACTCTCACCATTTCTAATATCTCTACTCGTACTCACTCTTACACTCAATGTTCCAAAAAGAGTTCTTATGGATGTCTACTCCCTGTTACTCCAGGGGCCATGTTTAAATCCTTATCTTTCTTGCATAATGGCAACATATGACAGAAATGACAACTCATTTCTTCATGAAATATTTTCTTATCATAGCCTCAGGAATAGGCGCCACTCTCTCTGGGTTATCCTCCCAAGGTAGTCATCCTCAGAATTCTTTGCTGATTCTTCCTCCACTCTCTGGCATTAAATGTTAGAGCCCCGAGGGTTTATTTCTTTAAAAAAATCTGTCTGAGCCCATGATGGAGCAGGAGAAAAGTGGGATGCAGAACTCAAATTCTAGTAAAAAGAGCAGACTTAATGGTCTGACTGACTGGAGGGACCCCAGAGGACATGGACCCCAGACTCTCTGTTAGCCCAAAACTAAAACCATTCCTGAAGCCAACTCTTCAGACAAAGATTAGGCTGGACTATAAGACATAAAATGATACTGATGAGAAGTGTGTTTCTTAGCATAAGTAGACACATGAGACCATGTGGGCAGCTCCTGTCCGGAGGTGAGATGAGAAGGCAGAGGGTGACAGGAGCTGGTTGAATGGACACAGGAAACACAGGGTAGAGAGGAGGAGTGTGCTGTCACTTTATAGGGAGAGCAACTAGGGTCACATAACAATGTGTATATATGTTTTTGTATGAGAAACTGACTTGAATTGTAAACTTTCACTTAAAGCATAATAAAAAAAGAAAAAAAATTCTCTACACAGAGTTTTTAGGTGATTCCATCCAGTGACATGACTTAAAAAAAAAAAATCTATGTTCTGATGATTCATAAAATGTTATCACTAGAACTATTCCCTCAACTTTAGACTGCTATATCCAATTGCTTAATCTGTATCTTCATTTTTTATGTCTAATAGAAATCTCAAATTTAATACATTTAAGTCTGAAGCTGAATTCTTGAGTCACATAGGTCCCATTACTGTTCCCCAAATAGTTCCAAGTCGAAAAACACTCACCAGATTTTTCATCTGCCTGAAATGTTTTTACCAAGATATCACCATGGCCTAGATTCTGTGTGTTCCTCAGGACTCAGTTCACGAGGCCTTTCCTGATTATCATATATAGAATACCACTTTCATTGTACTTATGAACATCTGACAGACTATATGTTTATTTACCACCTGTTTCCTCAACAGAATTAAACTCTGGAAGGGCAAGGCTTTTTTTTTGCTTGTTTATTTTTCTGTTTTCTCCGCTGAGAGCCCCAGTACCAAGCCAAGTGTCTAATAAGCAATAAATGTTCAGTAAGTGCATATTCAATGAATGAATAAATTAATCTATCATCTACTCGGCACAACAGTGAAAATACTAACCCTTTTCACTCCTCCTTTTTGTTTATTTTATTACTAAATATTTTGTAAATTAAAAATTAAAAATTTTATTAAAACACATGCAGAAAAAGAAAAGTAAAACAAATACAATTTGCTTTCCACTCATTTAGGTAAGACAATATCACCTCTATCCTTAAAGTAACTTGTATCTCCTTCTTGAATTGTGTTCTCCTCCTTGCACTCCAAAATAACTATGATTATCATTCCTTTTCTTATAGTTTTAACATTTATGAATGTGTTCCAAAACAGCATATAGATTTTTTCTATTTTACTTAAATGTAATCACATGATATGCATTTTCTGCAACTTACTTTATTTTACTCAATACATTTTTTTTTCAGATTTGTCTATCCATTCATGGATTCCTCAAGTATTTCTTGAGAATCTCCTATAAGCCACACACTATTCCTTGCTATTGGACACATCAGTGAACAAACCAGATGAGGATTCTATCTTCACGAGTATTGTGTTCTAGCAGGGGAAGACCAATGGCAAACAATAAACATAAATAAAAAAGGTAATTTAAATATATAGTATACTGAAAGTAAATATTATAAAGGCAAAACAGAGAAGGGCATAGGGAATAAACAAAGTCATGGGGCAATAGGCATGTGGTTTCATGAAGATGAGAAGCCTCATTGAGCAGATGACTTTGAGCAAAGATTTGAAGGAAAAGGGGAGGTTATCCATTGCCCTGAAATCAATTCCAACTCATAATGACTCTCATAGGGTTTCCAAGACCTTTCGGTTAGCAGTCTGAGCTCTTAACGACTGTGCCACCAGGGTTTCAAAGAGGAGGTTAGGTATATGGATTTATATGGGAAGAGCAGTCCAGGTAGTGAGAACAACTAGAAAAAAGACCTTAAGTCAGGAGTGTAACAGGTGTTTTTGAGAAACAGCAAGAAGGCCATTATGGTGATAGTGGCGTGAACAAGAAGAAGAGCAGGAGATGAATTTAGAGATTTATTGGGGAACCAGAACCCATACAACCTTGTAAGCCACTGTAACGATTTTAGACTTTCTGTTTTGTTTGTTAATTTTTGTATATGGGGGGAGTGTGTGGCTGTGTGTTTGTGAATTAAATGGAGACTCACTACAGCCTTTAGAGCACAGAAGTGACATAATTTGACTTATATTTTAAAAGTATTTCTCGTTGCTGCAATGAAAATCGACGACGGGGGCAAAGATGAAAGTAAAAGAACAATTTGGAGGTTATTCCAGTAATGTAAACCTGATAGAATTTCTTGACAAATTGGCTGTGTGTGTGAGAGAAAGAGAGAGATCAAGAATGATCCTATATTTTTTCTGTAACTGGAAGGATGCAATTTCCATCCACTGTGGTGATTATATACATCACACTTGCCTTTGGCCTATGTGGAAGGCTGATGAATCATAGAGAATAATAATGGACTGTCATAAACTCAATCAGAAGGTATCTCTAATTCCATTTACTCCTTAATGGAGTTAGTTAGTATAGTCTCTGACACCTAGAAAATTAGCTATCAGCCTGGTGAATGCATTTATTTTCCTCAATAGCAATAAACAAACAGCATCAGAAGTCACTTACTTTCAGCTTGCACAGTATAACTGCACTGTTTTGCACAAGGCTTCATCAATACCTGAGTTTGGCTCCATAATTTAGCTCAGTGGGACTTTAATTATGGTCTTTCTTATAGAAAATCATGCTGGTCTATCACATCGATTGCCCATTCTGATAGGACATATTGATTGGTAAATAGCAGGTAAGATAGAGAACTTGAAAGATGCATGCTAGATAACAGAAAATAAACCAATGGACTTCAGGAGCTTGACACTGAACTAAATGCCTTGGATGTTCTTCTGCCTGGAACATGTTGGAATGCCACTCCAGAGTATACTAAGATAAGCTGTTGCATCTTGGTTGCAACTGATATAGATATTTGGAAATGTTGTTCCAACTTATTCACTGAGTAACACGTAAGAATGATGGATCTGAGTGGTTCTCAGAGGAGAACAAAGTAGGCCCTCCAGCTGGCTAAGACTGTAGGGAAATGAGTATTGCCACTTGGAGCTTATGATCCATTGGATTCAAGAGTGTTCAAAGTACCTGATGGTAGTTTGCAATGCTCTCTGGAACCTATGTCAAACCCTGACTAGGGAATTGCATTGTAGATTTTAGCTGTTTGGGAGAAAAACCTATGCTGTCTGAATAAATAACTGCATATTTTTTTTTCTTTTGAAGACCTATCTGGCTTTCTATTTGCACCCCCTACCAAAAAAAAAAAAAAAAAAAAAAATCCATTGCCATGGAGTCAATTCCGACTTATAGCAATCTCATAGGCCCTAGTAGTGACTAAAAGCTTTACCACAGAACACCAAGGGTTCATGGTAGCCTGAACCACTCATATTGAACTGGGTGCTCTCTGATCCAAGCCATAAAGTTGGGCATGCCCAGGATCATGTGGATAAACCATACAGAAGTTGCTGTTAGGTGCCATTGAGTCAGTTTCAACTCATAACGACCCCGTGCACAACAGAACGAAACACTGCCTAGTCCTGCACTATCCTCACAATTGTTGCTATGCTTGAGCTCATTGTTGTGCCACCGTGTCAATTCATCTCATTGAGGATCTTCCTCTTTTTCACTGACCGTTTACTTTACCAAGCATGATGTCCTCCAGAGACTGATCCCTTCTGACAACATGTCCAAAGTATGTGAGATGCAGTCTCACTATCCTCTCTTCCAAGGAGAATTCTGGTTGTACTTCTTCCAAGGCAGATTTGTTTATTCTTTTGACAGTCCATGGTATATTCAATATTTTTTGCCAACACCACAATTCAATGGCATTAATTCTTCATTCTTTCTTATTCACTGTCCAGCTTTTTCATGCATATGAGACGATTGAGAATGCCATGGCTTGTGTCATTCTCACCTTAATCCTCGAGGTGACATCACTGCTTTTTAACATTTTAAGGAGATCTCTTGCAGCCAATTTGTGCAATACAATGCTTCTTTTGGTTTCTTGACTGCTGCTTCCATGGGTGTTGATTGTAGATTCGAGTAAAATGAAACCCTTGACAACCTCGATCTTTTCTTCATTTGTCATGACACTGATTATAGGTCCAGTCCTGAGGATTTGTGTTTTCTTTATGTTGAGGTGTAATCCACACAAAGGCTGTGGTTTTTGATCTTCATTAGTAAGTGCTTCAAGTCCTCTTCTCTTTCAGCAAGCAAGGTTGTGTCATTTGCATAACGCAGTCTGTTAATGAGTCTTCCTCCAATCCTGATGCCACATTCTTCTTCATATAGTCCATCTTTTCAGAATATATGTTCAGCATACAAATTGAATAGGTATGGTGAAAGGATACAACCCTGGCACACACCTTTCCTGACTTTAAACCATGCAATATCCCCTTGTTCTGTTTGAACAACGGCCTCTTGATCCATGTACAGATTCCGCATGAGCACAATTAAGTGTTGTGGAATTCACATTCTCTACAATGTTATCCATAATTTGTTATGATGCACACAGTTGAATGCCTTAGCATAGTCAATAAAACACAGGTAAACTTCTTTCTGGCACTCTCTGCTTTCAGCCAGGATCCATCTGACATCAGCAATGATATCCCTGGTTCCACGTCCTCTTTTGAATCCAGCTTGAGTTTCTGACAGTTCTCTGTCAACGTATTGCTGCAGCAGCTTTTGAAAGACCTTCAGCAAAATTTTGCTTCCATGTGATATTAATGATATTATTCATTAATTTCCACATTCAGTAGATCACCTTTCTCGGGAATAGGCATAACATGGATCTCTTCCAGTCGGCTGGCCAGGTAGCTGTCTTCAAAATTTCTTGGCATGGAAGAGTGAGCACTTCCAGGACCGCATCCCTTTGTTGAAACATTTCAATTTGTATTGTGTCAATTCCTGGAGGCTTGTTTTTCACCAGTGTCTTCAGTGCAGCTTGGGCTTCTTTCTTTAGTACCATCAGTTCCTGATCTTATGTTACTTCCTGAAATGGTTGAATATTGACCAATTCTTTTTGTATAGTGACTCTGTGTATTCCTTCAATCTTCTTTTGATGCTTTCTATGTTGTTTAATATTTTCCCTTTAGAATACTTCAGTATTACAACTCGAGGCTTAAATTTTTCCTTCAGCTCCTCTCAGCTTGAGAAATGCAGAGCATGTTCTTCCCTTTTGGTTTTCTATCTCCAGGTCTTTGAACATTTCATCATAATACTTTGTCTTTTCGAGCTGTCCTTTGAAATCTTCTGTTCAGCTCTTTTACTTCATGGTATTTTCGTTTTGCTTTAGCTACTTGTCTTTCAAGAGCCAGTTTTACAGTCTCTTCTGACATCCATTTAGGTCTTCTTTCTTTCCTGTCATTTTAATGACTTCTTGTTTTCTTCATGTATGATGTCCTTGTTGTCATTCCATAACTCATCTGGTCTTCATTCATTAGTGTTCAACACATCAAATCTATTCTTGAGATGGTCTGTAAATTCATGTGGGATATACTCAAGGTTGTACTTTGGCTCTCGTGGGCTTGTTCTAATTTTCTTCAATTTCAACTTAAACTTGCACATGAGCAGTTGATGGTCTGATCCACAGTTGGCCCCTGGCCTTGTTCTGACTGATGATATTGAGTATTTCCATTGTATCTTGTGACAGATGTAGTCAATCTGATTCCTGTGTATACCATCTGGTGAGTTCCACGTGTATACTTCCTGTTTAGGTTGGTGAAAAAAGGTATTTGCAATGAAGAAGTCATTTATCTTGCAAAATTCAGTCATGCAATCTCCAGGATCATTTCTATTACCAAGGCCATGTTTTCCAACTACCAATCCTTCTTCTTTGTTTCCAACTTTCACATTCCAATCACCAGTAATTATTAATGCATCCTGATTGCATGTTCGATCAATTTCAGACTGCAGAGGTCTATAAAATAAATATTTGTTTCAAATATGGTTCTTCTATGTGAATGAGGAAGTGGTCAATGATCAGGAGGAAAACAAAACATATTATGTGTGTCATTCACTCTTTTTCACTACAATCCAGTGCTTGTTTATTGGGCTTATAAGGAAGATGACACAAGAGATGTTTTGCACAAGTTTTCTGATAGACATCCTCTGCTTCCGTCACCACGCATAGTTATAGTCACCCCTCAGCATCCCATCTGCCAGGGGCAAAGAACAATGTTCAGCCACCTGGTGATAAATCAATTATATTAGATCTCTTCTATTAGGGAAAAGACAGCAGACAGAATTTGTCCTCAACAGAACAGACATTTATACTGGATATGGATTTGGCTTCTCTGCCTACTTCTGCCAGAAACACCTCTGAGGAATGAGAATTTTTTTTTTTTTTTGTCGTAACATTCTACATAATATTGCTTTTGACTAAGGAACTCAGGATTTACTGAAAGAAGATAGGCAGTAGGCTGAAGACCTGGGATTCAAGTATCTCCCCCTATACGTCCACACCTAGAAGCAGCTGATAGAAGAGAACGCTGAAATGGAATATTGAAAACTCAGTTATGGCTCTAGCTGGAAGATAATACCTTGTGAGTTTGGGCTAATACACAAGAAAATGCAGCCTTCGCTACGTGATGTTGTTTCTTCTACAGCCAAAATGGATAGACCTGGGAACTGAGAGGTGAAATGCAGAGTGGCACAGCTGACTATTTCATCTAACGACCCACCAAGACTGCTGAGTAAGTTTTTGCAAGGCTTTTTCTGCACTTATTCACAAATTTTTTTCTTCTTTCTTTTAACCTGTAGTATTTAAATTTTATACATTTTTTTATGACATACCAAACATTCACCCCACGACAAATCTAAATTGCTCGATTTTGCTAATATATTTTCAAGGATCTTTCCATCTATGTCTGTAAGTCAGATTGATCAAAAATTGTTTACTTTCTTGTACTGTTCTTGTTAACATTTTTGTTTTCAAAGTGAAACTATTCTCATAAAATTAGTTAGAGAGTGTTTCCTCATTTTTTATTTTCTGGAAGAATAAGGAATATTGAAATTATCTACTTACTGAATACCAAATATCCCTATAAAGCTGTATGAGCCTGTTTTGTTTGTTTGCTTGGTTGTTGGGGAGACTTTAAAATTATCTACTCAACTACTTTAACAATCAGAGTATTCACATTTCTTCTATTTATTGAATCAGTCTAGGGATTTGTCATTTGTGTTAAATTTCTCAAATTTATTGGCAAGAAGTCTTTTGTCTTTTTAATCTCTGCTGCATAGATAACGTATGTCCTCTTTTCATTCCTTATAATGTTGAATCATGAATTTATTCATATTTTGCCACATTTGCCACATTTGCCCAACACATTTTAAAACATTCATATCCATAAACATAACCTTCAATTCAACCTATCTCTCAAACCACAACCTTATTTCTCTACTTTTACCAGCAAAGACCTTTAAAAAGTAGGGACAGTAGTAAACAATGATATGTTCTATTTATCAGTTGTATATTGTTACATTGAAAAGAAAACACCCCAAAACATAGTGGCTAAAACAACAATGATGTGCTTCTGAGGATTTTGTGGGTTGACTGGGAGTTTCCTTTGTTGATTTCTCCTAGCCCTCATATGTAGCTGCATTTAACTGGTGGGTTGGGTTATAACCTGGATAATTCATATGTTTTCACTCACATACGTGCCTGGCAGTTGACTGGGTCACTTGGTTGTCCTCCACATGACTCTTTTCTTCAACTAGGTTGAGTACCTTCCTATATTGTAGTCATATGGCAGCATTCCAAGAGGGAAAGTTAGAATCTGAGAGGCCACCACAGCCTAGACTCAATAACTCTCACAGTGTCACTTCTACCACATTATATTGATCAATAATGTCACAAGAACAGCCTAGGAATAGGGAAACATCCCCCACCTCTCGATGGGGAAAGCTGCAAAAAGTTTGCTATGCTATTTAATTTCAATAGTATGTCTTCTGGCCACAATTATTTACATTCCTCCGGTATGCAAAATTCACCCACCCTTCTTGGAAGATCCTGAAGTGTCCACAAATCATGGCATCAGACTTGAAGACTTTTGACCTCATGATCTACATCAGATCTGGGTGAGGCTTCTAAAGTAAAAGTTCTCTAGGGCGAGCTCTCTTTATCTAAAGACCTTTGAAATAAAGAGACAAGTTATCTACTATTCCTCTGCCAACATATAATGGTGAAACAGAGATAGTATATCTGTAATAGACATTTCTATACTAAAAGTGAGGGAAAGGACTAATATAGCAGTCACTAGCTATTTTTTTTTTTAGCTATAAAACCAAAAAGCCAAACCCAGTGCCGTTGAGTCAATTCCAACTCATAGCGACTCTATAGGACAGAGTAGAACTGCCCCAGAGTTTCTAAGGAGCGCCTGGCAGATTCGAACTGCCGACCCTTTGGTTAGCAGCCATAGCACTTACCACTATGCCACCAGGGTTTCCGTCACTAGCTATAGCAATTCCGAAATCCAGCTAGGCACATGCTATAAGTTCTTCTAGAACAGGGAATACTATTTGATGATGATCCATTTCTGTTTCCTGGGAGTAGTTCCCTAATTAATTTTGTCCCCAGTTCCTGACTCTGTCCTCCGAGTTTTTCACTCAGAAGTTTGAGCTCAAGCCTTTTTTCCTCTGAAATATTGTTGCTTTTCTTTTTTATTTAAAATGAGAAGTGTTCCATGTTTGCAGCTGAGTGTATTTCCCAGAAGCCCCTGCTCATTTTTATCTATCCCTTTCGCTCAAACCAGTGGTATTTTTGTTGATACATTTCTCTTCAAATATTCTGGATTTTCTATGACTCTGATTTAGGTTTTGACCATGATCTAAAAGGCCCATGTACAACATATTTTGATACAACCCTCTTTCTATTTGAAGTGTGTGTGAAACTGCTAATTTTTAGAAGATTTTGTTTTATTTTGTTTTCTAGCTAAGAGGGTCTTTTAGGTAGTAACTTAAATTTTCTGAGGCCTTAACACCCTTAATTTGATTTTTACCATGAGGCTGGTTCTTAATTTGAGAATCTTTTGTGGGAAGGGAACAGTAAGAGAGAGAAGTTTGCTTTCCACCTCAGAATATACTGGTCTTCTATATTTCCTCAAAATTGTGCTTGCCTCGTGAATAGTTCTTTCTATTCACCTCTACCTTCTCTTACCTTATCACTCAAAGCTATCAGAAACTAATGAAAAGCTTTGACATTCTGTCTGGAATTTTCTGTGGCCAGATTCACAAATTCATTAGGGTTTTTTTTTTTTTTTTTTAAATCTTTCAAGTTTTTTAGTAAACACCATTGCCAATATTTCCTCAACTTCGTAATACAGGTCACAGTTCACTCTTCCTCAAGTCCTCAATAGAAATTTCTTCATTGTTCTCCCATATTCCATCAACAGTCTCCTTGCTGTTTTTCTAGTCTCTTATTAACACCTGGTCCCAAGACTAATGCCACATGTTTTAGATTTTTGTTATAGCAGCAACTCAATTCTAGGAACAAATTCCTGTATGCATCATTTATTACTGCGTAACAAATCACCCCAAAATTCAGTGGACTAAAACAACAATTATTTATTCTCTTTAGGCTGTCTAAATGTTTCCTCTGTTGTTTCTACAGGACTCAATTATATGGCTGCATTCAGCTAGACATTTGGCTAGGTTGGAATATAGAGTATAGCTCTATTCACATATCTGGAAATTAGTGCTGGTTATTGGTTGGGGCACTTCAACTCTCCTATAGGTGGTCTCTCACTCGTCATTAGGCTAAACTAGAACCCTTGCATGGTATTTCAGGACTGAGCTTTCAAAGGTTGCAGGGCTTATTGAAGCCTAAGCTCCAGAACTTGAACAATATCACTCTGTAATTTGAGCAAGTTACAAGGCCAGCACAGACTGAAGATAGTGGAAAAACATACTCTACTTCTGGATGGGAGGAGCAGTAAAACACAATGTGCAGGGGTTCATAGTGGGAGATAAACTGTGGTTGTTAAGAGAAACTAGTTTGAAGCTAAGTGCCCAAGTTCGAACTTGGTTCTATTATCCTTGGCTCTGTGACCTTGAATTAATTACTTAATTGTCCTCTCACTCAGCTTTACCATCTCTATACCAAAAAACCTATTGCCGTCTTGTTGATTTCAACTCATAGTGACCCTATAGGGCAGAGTAGAATTGTCAAATAGGGTTTCCAAGGAGTGGCTGGAGGATTCGAACTGCTGACCTTTTGGTTAGCAGCTGAACTCTTAACCACTGCACCAGTGGGACTATAATATCCGTGAGTGGTGCAAACAGTTTACACACTACTACTAACTCAAAGGTTGGTGTTTCAAGCACTCCCAGTGGCACTACAGAAGAAAGGCCTGGTGATCTACTTCCATAAAGAGTACGGCCAACATTAGAGAAATGCAAATTAAAACTACGATGAGATTCCATCTCACTCCAACAAGGCTGGCATTAATCCAAAAAACACAAAATAATAAATGTTGGAGAGGCTGCGGAGAGACTGGAACTCTTATACACTGCTGGTGGGAATGTAAAATGGTACAACCACTTTGGAAATCTATCTGGCATTTCCTAAAAAAGTTAGAAATAGAACTACCATACAACCCAGAAATCCCACTCCTCGGAATATACCCTAGAGATACAAGAGCCTTCACACGAACAGATATATGCACACCCATGTTTATTGCAGCTCTGTTTACAATAGCAAAAAGCTGGAAGCAACCAAGGTGTCCATCAACGGATGAATGGGTAAATAAATTGTGGTATATTCACACAATGGAATACTACGCATCGATAAAGAACAGTGAGGAATCTGTGAAATATTTCATAACATGGAGGAACCTGGAAGGCATTATGCTGAGTGAAATCAGTCAGATGCAAAAGGACAAATATTGTATAAGACCACTACTATAAGATCTTGAGAAATAGTTTAAACTGAGAACACATTCTTTTGTGGTTACGAGAGGGGGGAGGGAGGAAGGGTGGGAGAGGGTTATTTACTGATTAGATAGTAGATAAGAACTACTTTAGGTGAAGGTAAGGACAACACTCAATACAGGGAAGGTCAGCTCCACTGGACTGGACCAAAAGCAAAGAAGTTTCCTGGATAAAATGAATGCTTCGAAGGCCAGCAGAGCAAGGGCAGGGGTTTGGGGACTATGGCTACAGGGGACATCTAAGTCAACTGGCAAAATAAAATCTATTAAGAAAACATTCTGCATTCCACTTTGAAGCGTGGCGTCTGGGGTCTTAAATGCTAGCAAGTGGCCATCTAAGATGCATCAATTGGTCTCAACCCACCTCGATCAAAGGCAAATGAAGAACACCAAGGTCACAAGATAATTATGAGCCCAAGAGACAGAAAGGGCCACATGAACTAGAGACTTACATCATCCTGAGACCAGAAGAACTAGATGGTGCCCGGCCACAACCGATGACTGCCCTGACAGGGAGCACAACGGAGAGCCTCTGAGGGAGCAGGAGAGCTGTGGGATGCAGACCCCAAATTCTCATAAAAAGACCAGACTTAATGGTCTGACTGAGACTAGAGGAATCCCGGCGGTCATGGTCCCCAAACCTTCTGTTGGCCCAGGATAGGACCCATTCCCGAAGAAAATTCGTCAGACATGGAATGGACTGGACAATGGGTTGGAGAGAGATGCTGATGAAGAGTGAGCTGCTTGTATCAGGTGGACACTTGAGACTGTGTTGGCATCTCCTGTCTGGAGGGGAGATGGGAGGGTAGAGAGGATTAGAAACTGGCAAAACGGTCACAAAAGGAGAGACTGGAAGGAGGGAGCGGGCTGACTCATTAGGGGGAGAGTAGATGGGAGTATGTAGTAAGGTGTATATAAGTTTATACGTGAGAGGCTGACTTGATTTGTAAACTTTCACTTAAAGCACAATAAAAATCATTAAAAAAAAAAGAGTACGGCCAAGAAAACCTTATGGAACAGTTCTACTCTGTAATACATGGGAACCTATTAGTTGAATTGACTCTACAAGAATTTTTTTTTTTTTGTTATACTGGGACTAATTATATTCCTCACCCCATGTGATTATTTTTGAAGATTAAATATGTAATATATATAAAGTGTTTACAACCCACAAAAACAAACCCACTGCTATCAATTCTGACTCATAGCAACCTGATAGGATAGAGTAGAACTGCCCCATAGGGTTTTCAGGACTGTAAATCTTTACAGAAGCAGGCTGCCACATCTTTTTTTCCACGGAGCGGCTGGTGGAGTCTAATGCCAATCTTTTGGCTAAAAGCTGAGTGTTTTAACGACTGTGCCAATAGGGCTTCTCATTACAAGCATTTACAACAGGGCTCTGTAAATCCTGTATAAATACTCACTCAGTATTTCATTTACTAGTCCCTCTTCATTATCCCTGATTCACTCATTTTTCAGTAATATCATTGCTGATCCTACTCCTCGATGGAATTCGATTTCGTAAAGTTCGTCAGTGATTCCCAAATATATTTAACTGTTTTATAATATGTTGTTATTTAAAATCCTGTCTTCTGCAACTATTTTCTTTATTGTCCTGGCTCCCTTTAACTGGACCCTCCAGAGTGCCTTTTTTTTTTTTTCTCACCACTTCATTATAATTGTTCCCCATTGGTCTGTCCTTTGTCCACTTCCATTATTCCTTTGTTCTTTCCTCATGGGCAGTCTCATTCATTCCCATTGTATCAACTATCAGCACAAAAAATTCCAATTAAATATGCATGTTTATTTCTCAGCATCACTTCAGTTTCCAGCTGCTTACTTGGTATCTCAACCAATATGAACCACAAGTTCTTCAAATCTAAAATGTGCACCACAAAATTTGATCATCAAACTTCATTGCATTCTACTTCCAGCCATGGGAACTTGTATTATCATCGATTTTACCACTCAGCCTTGGATTATCTTCTACCCCTATACTTGTCACTTTTTCTGTATTGCTAGCTTATTCTACACAGAAAACATCAGTCACTGTAACATTTCTCTATTGGACTAAAAAACACTGTCAGTGGTCTTCCTGTTTGCAACAGTAACTCCTCCTCCATATGGTTGCGTTGACACACAGCTCTGTCCACACCTGTACTCAAACATTTCTGACTACTACTCATTGATCACATAATTAAGGTTCCTTAGGAGAATTTAATTTCTCTCACTTTGGCCTCACTCTATATTGCAACACTCAGTTTTTACTCTTATCCCTCCCCGTAGAGTCCTTGTTCTAGTTGCAGGTGTATACACAAATGTGGTTCTGAATATTTCTAATAATTTTATAATTGTGTGTATTCTACCTGTAATTTTTTTTTCCTGCCTCTTTCACTCTTCCTCTCATGTGTATGTTAACATACCTCACTAGACTCTGAACTCCATGAAAGTAGGAAGGTTCACTTTATACATTTTCTACCCACAGTACCTAGCAATGTGTTTATCTTGTAGAGTGCTTGAATGCTTGATTTTAAATGAATGAGTGTTTCTCGGTTAAGTTTCTTTCATCCTCAGTTGTCATTTTTTTCCCCCGTCTTTATTCTCATTCTACCTTATGCTTCTTTTAAAGTTTTTACTGTAGCTTAACTGAATGAGGGTTGATAGGGTATGTTCTGTCTTCTCCACTAGCATCTGATGATATGTGAGGACAGAGCCTATGCCTTACTCATCATGACACCTGCAGCATTTAGCATATAAGGCCACACACACAGTGTTAAAGAGATGCATGAACGACTGCTCATCCAGAGGTACAAATTTCATTCAACATTTCTTTGGTCATTAAGTTTTTGGCCACAACCTATGACAATTCACAATGTTCATGTAACTTTCCTTTTGAAACTGATAATAAGAAATGACAAAGCATTGTAATAATATAACAAAAATATTAAATGATTGAATTTCATAGGAAGCACCTCTGAGCATATTTTAGACTCGTTAATAAAAGTAGTTATTTAATTTTAAAAAAGTCAATAGCCAAATGTACTAATCTATCATGATCAAAATGTGAAAAATAATAACTCATTGTAAGTACAAATGCCAAAAATGTATGAGAATATTCAACTACTATTATTTCAAGGCATGAGAAAAAATTGTAAAGCCAAAATCAAAATATTCAGCATCATAGGCTAAAGATCTTGTTATAAGCATTAATTAGATATAATTAAAATATTAAGAGGGTTTAAGTTATATATTTAGAATAAAACATACAATTCCATTCAGCTTTCTCCTAAAGTGGAAAACAATTTTAAAGCATATGTATATTGAAAGAAACTTAGACAGAATGGTTTTGTTGTAATCTCAGAGAAAATGTGTTCTAATACCATTCTTATTGGGAATACAATAACTGTACTTATATAATAGTGAAAAGAAAGAAATGGGTTGATGTTCAGTCATAAAACTCTCCTGATAGCCAGGCATTGTTCATTCAAAAACAGGAAGGCAAGGATTAAAGTTAATGAGTGCGTGAGCCTCCTTGCAATTCAGTTAAACCATTTAACACAAAAGCTGGTAGGAATATGGAAAGAGAATACCAGAGGGAGCAATAGAAAAAAAGGTTATAAATCAGTCTATGAAAAAGAAAAACAGAATACCCTTTTAGAGGAAATGAGATTGCACAGTCCCATCATTTGATACGTTAGAACAATCAAAGGGATGGCAATTGCCAAATTCAGTCATTTGATAGATTGGAGGAATCACAATAAAAACATAAAGGTAAATTTGTATTTCTCATGAGGACAATCAAAGTGTATTATTAGATACTCTCAAGGCTGTTAAATATTATGTCGACTTTAATTCTTTCCTGGGTGCCTGAGAATGTGCCTTTTCTGATCATAGAAAGAGCAAAGTTACTTCTAGATCATTTTTTTTCCAGAGAGAATAGCCATTTTCAGAGTTAGTAGTTGCTAAAGTCAGAGTTAAAATTTTCGCTACCCACAAAAAGTAAATGGGGTACAAGTTTGACAAGATGCTTAGAGAGCTGTAGAGAAGTGCTTGGAATATATTCCTTTCACTTCATTCCTTTTTTCATTTATTTATTCATTTATGTAATAGTCATCAAATACCTACTGTTGAATTACTTTAACCTATTATGATTCAAGGTTAAAAGTTAAAAGTAAATACGGTCAAGGAAGTGAATAGTCAATATTTATCAAGATTTCTTATCTGGGTTTTTCATAAGAACAATTAAATATCAGTAATATATTGAAGGTCTCCTTTTTAGCCCATAAAGATGTATGTACATGGTATCAAAATACTTTTAAATAAACTTAAATTATACTTTACTTTAAACTAGGTGGTCTTCTATTAATAAATGTACTCCATATATTATGGGCAGGAAGGAGTTAAACAGTGAACCCCTCAGTTCCTATAGCCAGGGAAATGTTGGCAATTATAACTTAGGAAATCTTGCAGAATCAATGACTGTAGGGAAGATTTTTATGAGGCCATCCTCATCCCGCAAGCTGGTCTTTCCCTGTACACTATAAACCTGTATTTGTATAATAGTGGGTACGCTATAAACCTGCTACCATCTCAGGGCAGGTTAGAGACAATGCAGATAGACAAACAGCATGACTGTGCAGCAGTTTAGCTAAAGAGCAGTCATTCCCAGGTAAGAGGAGCAGTCCACCTGTGTACATTTTCTGATCACAGAAAGAGAAAAATTACCTCTAAATCTACGAAAGCAGAAAGCAATTGAAGAATATAAACTTCCTTAGAATGCAGTAGATGTGAACTGAATTTCAGGCAATCAACATGATCTTATTGGTAGGGAAAACTTGGTAAGCAGAGACAATAACTCTGAGGCAGATTTACTTGAAATAAAGAAAATAATCAAATAAGTATGAATACAGAAAAAAAAATAAACAAAGAGGATAGAAATATGACAATCACGTAGGAGTAAAAGTTTTTCCAGTACTTACATGAGAAAAAAAAACTTTTTTTTTTTTTTTTGCATGAGAGGGGATTATAAATTGACCTATGTTCTACATAATATATAATGATTAATGTTTAATCAGTTCTGTGTAGTTCTTCTTCTTTAGTATTGGCTTCATGAGTTTCATTTAATCCTTTCTTTTTTAAAATAGAAAGGACGGAATAAAACAACCATATTGATTTGGACAGGTATCCTGACCAAGTTAACTCAACTGGCAACCGCAATCAAGATTTTGCTGCTCAGACTTTTCAGCCTGGGTGAACAGTACCTGTATGCAATGAAACGTTTCTAAGGCTTTTGCCCATCAGCGTATGCTTTGTTTTGCTTAGTTTCAAACTTACATTTGTTATTTCAGACTAAAGAAGAGAAAATGAGTTTTCTTGTTTTTTAAACTGTGGCGTTGCTAAAAATAACCAACACAGTTTTTATGCTGTTATTCTTGACTTGGACCCTCCTCGAAACAATTTCATAAATTGCTTTTGATTGTTTCTGTGTGGCTAATTTGGAGATCTTGTTCACATTATAAGTCAATTTCACATATTTTTATACTTATGATTACAAAAATAAGAGGCTTACTGTAAAACATTTTAAAAATACGGAAACATATAAAGCAAAAATTAAAAGTTCTCAATGAAACCACTCTATTCCCACATTTTTACTCACAAGTAACCATTTCTGATATACACCCATGTATGTCTTTTAAACCATTTACCGTGCATTTACAAAAAATTTTATATACATATATCCACTTTACAGATGAGAAAATGAACCATAAAGAGGTTAAATAACTGTCCCCTGTTACACACTTAATAAGTAGTGAAACTGGGAATCAAACATAGGTAGCCAGTAGAAAATCACTGCTTTTAACCAACTACCCTACATTGCTTGTCTAATTCATATTTAAAGAAATATATATATATAGACATAAGTATGTTTTAATACAATTAATATTCTGTGACTCAATATTTACACTTAACAAAATATGACGCACATGTATAATTTACTTTCGTGTGTTTTTTTCCAATAGTTGTATGATATTTCAAAGTAAGCTTTCACTGTATTTAATTTTACCATATACAAATTAATGGGCATACAGGCTTTTGACAACGTTTGACTGTTAGCTAAAAGAAACTGTAATGAGTGTCCATATATACACCTTTGTGTATGTGGGTGTATTTTGGCAGGATAATTTTTAGAAGTAGAATTGCTGATAGAGCAATAGTAGATTCTGGATAGAGCTTATCGCTTGAGGAAAGGACCAATGATGAGAAGTCACATGGTATGGTCAGGGAAAATACTAACATTTGTTGTGCTGGAGCTTAGAATGTGAGGTCAGCCATGACAGCAGATGGGATTGGAGAAGGTAAGTAGGAGCTAGATAATGGAAGGGTCTGCGTGCTATAATAAATAACTCAGAAAAGTAGTTTTATAGCAATGGGTAGCCATATGTGGGCATGTGAGATGGTCAGAATTGCATTTTATTAGATGATTCTGACAACTGTCGAAAGGACGCATTTGAGAAGATTAGATTCATAGTAAGGTATTTACCTAAGGAGGTGTAGAAATAGACCACAATATAGTCATCTAATAGTAGGGTGCCGGTAATTCGACAAGAGAAGGGAGATTTCTCTGTACGTTGCATCTAGCAATAAAAAGTGCTAAATTAAAACAAACAAAAAGAAGAGACTTTTGGTGGTTGTTCCATTGTATGTTTTTTGGTCTACCTGAAATTGTAATTCCTATAGGGTTGCTATGAGTAGGAATCTACTCAACAGCACACAACCACAACAGGGGTCTTTAGATCTTGTTGATATTGATGGTGATAAAGAAACATTCTATGAAATCATCAATGTACCATAGAAAGCTGCAATGTGATGAATCACTTTTACATGGTCTTTCTTACCATGGTCTTGTATCTCCCACTCAAGTGATTGGATGGGACTTTGCAAATAAGGTAACTTTCACCCACCAAGGGATCAGTCAGTTTTGCCATCATGCTAGGCTTAAAATGATCCATCCCAGAGGTGGGAAGAGAGGATCTTATTACCATCAAAGGGATCCCTGTGCTGAGACCTTCCTAGACCCAGGAGACAAAGAGAGAGATCTAACACCAAAGATGGCACAAAGTAGTGGCAGAGAAATAGCAACAGCAATGGCAGCAGAACCAGGAGACCTATGGGAGATGGCGTGGTGGGCTTCCCAGCACACAGAGCTAAAGAGCTGAGTGCCTTTGGGCAGGAGGCTGGCTGGCAGAGTAAAGTGCCTCTGGGAACTTGGTGGAGCTAGGTTTGCTGACCCATGGAGCTAGAGCTGTGTCTTTGGGCCGAGCCTTACTGGTGGAGTGGGGTGCCTCAGAGCACTTATACCACCAGCCCTATCAGCAGAGCTAAAACAGCTTTGTAACACTTGCCCTAGCAGGGCAGAGGGTGAAGGGTCAAAAGGAGGTGTGCTTTTGGGCATGGCTGAGGGTGTCCTGATGGAAGAAATGTATTCTGAGTTTTCCTGAACCTGTGTTATAGCCTGTTACTTCCCTAATAAACCACTTAACTGTGAGTATTGTCTATGAGTTCTGTGCGGCCACTGCAATGAATTATCAAACTCAGCAGAGAAGAAGAGAGTACCGTGGGAAGGATGATTGGTGTCAAAATTGGTAAAGATGGTAGAGCGAGGAGACATATCTGACCACTGCCTCATAGGAATCAGCCTTGGGGTGTTGATCTTGATTATCCTTCCCGCTTGTGAAGTAAGGGGAAGTCAGACACCTCTGCCACAACTTTTTTACTACTACTGTTACTACGATGGCACTGGGTTGTTACTATTACAAATTACTATTGGAAGAATTTTTTATTGGGAATGTTTGCAGAGTTTATACTATCTCTACTTGTAATGTTTTGTATAAATTCATACATAATACTTATGTGATTCATAAATAAAAGCATGTAAGTAAATACATGATTATTTTTTGCTTAGTCAATTATTAAGATAAGGGAAGCTACTATTTTCTAAATCCCTCTTATGTACCTTTACCACCTACTTTATATACAGTCTTTAGTACTTGAGACAGTAGTATGTGATAGATGTTATAACTATTTGACATAGGAAATTCAGTCTCAGTGAAGTGAGTAAAATTTTCATAGAAAATGGTAGATCCTAGACATTAATGTAAATTTTCAGTTTTAAAATAAATTCTTTGGCCTGATCAATGGAGGCTATTATCTGGAATTTAAAGGTTAAGTTTGAGCATTATAAAAGAATATATTTTACCGGAATTAGCAGTCAGAACATTTTTGAATCACATAAACTTCTTATTTTTCAGTTGACAAATCCTAAAAAATAGGAGAAATTTGTTTTTAAAAAAGATACCTCTAACTTTTCTGGCATTTTGGTCTTTTGAATGCTTAAATAATTGTAGCATCATGCTTCAGATTTGATAACAATGTAAAGTTGAAAATAAATTAATCTAAATCCTTATCATCTCATAGTTTATGTCCAGGACAATAATGAAACAAATATACCAAGAATTTAAAAAAAAAAAAAAGGTAGCATCTTAGCTTATATCAAAGCATTTAAGAGTTAATTATGTATACCATAAAGAGTTTAAATGGTGACTTTCTATCTTTTCCTTAAATGAAATTTTGTACTCATGTCTTGTAGAACATATACATAAAACAAAATGCAAGCGTATTATTAATTGGTTATTTTTTACTGACACGTCTTAATAAGTTAATTCATCTTGAGGAAAATATCAACTACAGGCTTAATACATCTAGGGGTTCAAAATGTTACATTACATACTTTAAATTAATTTCATGAGTTATAGCAATAACAAATTAAATATGAGTGCTTAATATCATTGCTGACACTTTCCCCTACTAGGTCTTCTCTGTTGTGTTTTTTTTTTTAGGTCTTCTCTGCTGTGTTTGGCAGCCTCTATCAGGCCCTAGATTGCTTGGTAGAGCATCCATTTGCTCCTTGTCATGAGATTTTCTTACTTTAATCAGTCTTCAAATTAGATTTTATTGCACCTGGAAATAAATAACAGCATGTAGCAGTTTTGTCTTAAAGTAGATCAAACCTAGGTTATGAACCAGAGGCATGGTTTAGAGCTTAACATCTTCTGTTTTGATTGGTGAAATAAATCTGAATTTCTGAATTTGCATGAAATATGCATATATCTATGTGTGTGTATACCATAATTAAGCAGTTTTCAAATTAATTTTAGCTCTGTTTGAATATTAATAGACCATTGCTATATCTTGCAAGGGTTTACTTTTACTTACATGAAACATTTTCCATATTCATAGGGCTAGATTGATATTGCATTTTGCATTTAAGGGATAAAAACAATTTATACTACGCACAGCTTTTCAGACTCTCTTAATGCCTTTTTTTTTTTTTTTTCTGGAAGTATTTTTAAATGAACCTCTAATGAAGATCCTACAAGAATATGAATTGAGTGAAGGGGAAATTAAAACTAAAATTAATTTTAAGACTAATAGCCATTAATCTCTTAAATGCTGCTGCCAGTCCCTTAACCATAATTTGTTGATTTTCTTCCAACCCACTTATTTTACATGTTTTAAAATGCTTACATCATACTGTATTTGGTAAGTAGTTAAAAATGTAAACAATGATGTGAATATAAAGTGAAGCAGGATAAAGTAATCATATACTTTAATTGGTCAGGGAACAATGCAAATCACATTAGACCATTTCCATCATCATTTATTGTCATTACGCAGGATGCTTTATAGGAGAAAACTCAGGAGAAGGACTGATTGATGTCATCTGCCTTACCACTGCCCATCAAAAACGGTGGTTGATTTGTTTGTTATAAACAACTTGAACATTCTTCTCAGCATTTTAGCTGGAATGAGGTCAGGATAATTACCGAAACTTGTCCTTTGCACTCAGCAAATACAGTTGTTAACTGACCTTGGCAAAACAATGTTAGTGGCATAGAAGAAACGTTACCAGATTGCATGCAGCCAAGGGGAGGTTTGGGAAATAAAGAAGGGGAAGAGAACAAGAGAAAGGTAACGCTTAGAAAAGGCCTTGAAAGGATGGAAAGACGTTTAAGTTTTAAGTTTAGTTAGAGGGAATAGATTCAAGAGAGAGCTGCTTTTTGAGAAAAGTTTCAAACATTTATACAGAGAAGGTAAAAAGCCATGAGTGACAACGGCAAAGATATTTTAGATAAAATGAAGAATCATTCGCTAGGGCCAAGTCCCTGAATATGTAAACTGGAGGAGGAGTCAGAGCACTGGGAGATGAATTAGCTCAGGCATGAGGAAGGGGTTGCTTCTCTCCATGTTAGAACAAGGATTTCTAAGTCACTGGTTTACATGTCTCTGCATCAGCAGATAAAATCAGCTGAGGAAGCGGAGAGTCAAGATGGTAGTTGTTGGACAGAGGAGAGCTTCTTAAAATAAATATTGTTTTCATTCTCTGAAAGATGATGCCATACCTGAACTATGCAACTAGAATGAAAAGAGTAAGATCTCCAAATATTTTATGGTTTAAGTTTATGACCTCTTCACACTTCCAGTGGGCACTTTTTATTTTCCTTTGACTCAGCCCAAATGTTATAGAATCAGAATAGGAAAATGAATTATTCACTTACATATGAAATTATTCTCCTTGATACTTTCTCAAAAGTGTTTTCCTAATACATATGTTACAACATTTTATTTCTTGATGTCTTCCTTTTCTTTTTTTTTTGAATTTAATTAAATTTACCTTGAGATGAATGACTCTGTTCTCTTTTTAAAAAATCCCCTTTGCTCACTAGGAGAGCACCCCAAACTCCGCCAGACCAATTACATTTCTGTTGTTAATAGTGTCAGCCTATGTGGTCTGTCTCTTCAGGCTCTAAAAACATTCCCTCACCTCTCATTGATTTAACTTTGTTATTTTTCTTTTGAGTATTGTTTGAAGTGTTTAAATATGTGTAGTTATATTACTTATTTGAAGAAACTTCGTAAAAAGCAGTGCTAATTTTGTACTTGTTTTATGAAATGAGGGAATGTATAACTTAGACCAGTGCCTTGGTATTTACTTTAGAGGATACAAAAGAAGTCCTAAGAAACTTCTTTCTGAGGCAAATTTTATTTCATCTAATTTGGTTACTTACTAAAAACATTCCATATTTGAGAAGAATGATTTCAGTATGGGAATATAAAATACAGCATTCAAAACAAACTCCCATGCAATAATATTAGAGCTTTAAAAAAAAACTGTGTTAAGTGTATGTATAAGAAACTCTTTGCCATTTCAACATTTCTTGCACATACGATTCAGTGTTATTAATTATGTTTATGTTGTGGTTATTTTTTGATACTATGAAATGCACACCCTCCTGTGCTCTTTCCCATGGGACTGAGAGAAGATAGCACAAAGGCTGTGTCTATGCAATGATAAAACATCTCTTCATTCCATTCCATTCCAGTGATCTCGATGGCTTAAATTCAACACACACAGTATTTGTATTGTTTGAATTTTTAAATACAGTGAACTTAACCAGACAAATTATTTTGTTATCTTGGGGACATTCAGGATACAATGTGGGAGTGATTATCAACTTGGAATTTATAATTATTATGCAAAGTAATTATTGCATGCTTGAGCAATTCGCATTTTTTAAGGTTAAGTGAAAATAAAATAATTACGAGAATAATAATCAAACTAAAAATTAAGACAAAGAAGTTCAAAGATGAATATCAACATGGGCATATCCCTCAGTAAAGCTGAAAGAATAAAAGTGGCTTATAAATATGTAGTTTACTTTAAAGTTAATATGTAGTTTAATTAAAGTTAAGTTAGGATTAATGGAAAGAACACACTTGCAAAACAACAACAGTAACATCGCTACCACAACCAAAACAGTAACAGCTCCAGCAACAATATAAGACAAATGCCTGGTTTGTGGAAGTGTTAACAGGTTATGAATTGGACTTTGGAATCAGGTAGACTTCAAATCCGGGCTCTTTGAACTATGTTAGGCATATAGCAATCTTTTTGGCCTCTTCTGAAATAATAGGGAAAAAAATGCACAATTTGAGCTTTATTTTATTTTTTTATTGTTGTTGAGAATAAACAGTCAAACAAACACCAGTCAACAGTTTCTACATGTACAATTCACTGACATGGATTTCATTCTTCGAGTTGTGCGACCATTCTCACCATCCTTTTCTGAGCTGTTCCTCCTCTGTTAGCAAAGACTCACTGCCTCTTTAGTTTCCTACATAATCTTTTGAGTTGCTGTTGTCAGTTGGATCCCATATAGATAAATCTTAAAAGAGTGCAATGCTTAAGGCAGGTATTCTTTACTAGTTAAGCTAAATTATTGTTTGGTTTTAAGAAGACTTCAGGGGTTAGTTTGGGTTTAAGGTTTAAAGATTATCTCAGGGCAACAGTTTTGGGGGTTAATCCAGCCTCCAAGGATCCAGAAAGACTGGATTCTATAAGAATTTTAAATTCTGTTCTACATATTACCCCTTTTGATCAGGATTTCTCTTTAGAATCTTTGATCAAAATGTTCACTAATGGTAGCCAGGTACTTTTCACTTCTGGTCTCATGGCAAAGGCAGCAGTTGTTCATGGAGGCAATTAGCCATACATTCCATTCCCGCCCACCCCACCCCTATTCCTGACTCTTCTTCCTCTGTTGCTGCAGGTAAATAGAGACCAATTGTTTTGCCTTGGATGACCGCTTGCAAGCTTCTAAGGTCCCAGGCTCTTTCTAACAAACTAGGGGTTAGAACAGATGCACTAAACATGTTATTAGGCCAATTAACCGAGATTTCCCATGAAACCATGACCCTAAACCTCCAAATCAAGGAACCAAATTCCATGAGGTCTTTGGTAGTACATCAGCAGCTTCAGAAGCTTTTCTCTCTCTTTTTTTTTGTCATTGTTGTAAATACATCTATCACACAGCCTTTGACAATTCAATTATTTATGGGTGTACAACTTATTGACAACAATTACAGTAATATTCTGTGCAGCTCTACCCTTAATCAATGCAATTTTTCTATCACCATAAACCAAACCTCAGTACTCCATGAGCAATAATTCTACCTTTCACTAATAAACTTTGATCTCTATACATTTGCCTGTTCTTGTCTTTTTATATAAGTGAGGTCATACAATCTTTGTCCTTTTGTGATTGGCTTACTTCACTCAGCATAATATTTTTAACTTGAGCTTTTTTGAAAAGACTAAACAACAAATTGTTAAAGTATCTATTATAAAAACATGTCGTGAACATTTTAGGCATCCCAGTACTTGGCTATTATTTTTCTCCCTTTTGCTGTCTTCCAAGTGTTTTTGAGTTGATGCTCCCATTAACCCTATCTGCCAAGAAAGAAAAATCTTATTTAAGGAAGTATTATCACCCTGCGGGCTTTCAGAGAAGACAGGCCACACACCAAACCTATAAGCAGGCCATCTGGGAGGCACAAGTCAAAAATCGACTTGAGTTTTAGCCTGTTATTATTAGTTGCTGTTGGGTTGATTCAAATTATGGTGACCCCATGTATGTCAGAGTAGAGCTGTACTCCATAAAGTTCTCAAGGCTGTAGCAGCAGGTCGCCAGGACTGTCAGCCAAGGTACATCTGCATGGGTTCTAGTAACCTATTTATATGTATAACTTATTGATTAAAACATAATTTTAAAAATAGGTTTAGTTTTTCTCCATATCTTCACGTGGCTTCATAATCAGGGCTCTGTTCAAATGTCAACTTTTTTAGCCCACCCAGTCCTTGTTTGTGCCCTCCAACCCTGATACACTATGAATCATAACTTCTGGATTCATTTTATTCATAGCAAGTATCACTGTCTGAATTTATCTTATTCACTTACTATTTTAGTGTCTTCACGCCCATCTAGAATGAGATACAGTGATTTCCCTTGCCTTTTAAAAATCTATTATGTGGTGACTAATAATTAATGATTAAATTAATAGGTGACAAACTATTAACAATGAGTTTCAGAGGCAGATGATCAATGCTAATATATTTTGTTCATTTATTAGACACCAAGCACTATTTTAAGCACTTTATGTATATTAACTTATTAATTCCCCACAATTACACTCATGAGGTAGACACCATGATCATCCACATTTTACAGAGAATTGAACAAACGTAAAGTACCTTGCCAATGCTCTGCAACTAGTGAGTGGTACAGCAGAATTGGAATGCAGCTGGGTTTAGAGCCCTAGGGCTTAAGTACTGTGCTATGCTGTGATGGCTTTCTTTCTCCTGCTACAAGAGTGTTTTCTATGTTGTTCTAAATATGTGCTTATAAGATGTTCTTAATCTAAAAATTGTTATGTATTTATTTTAAAGTATAAGTAATAACATTTTCTCTCCAGAAATTTTCACTATTAAAACACTGAGAAAATGGTCTTTCAGTAGTGAAACTTTATTGGAATAATATTTTATAGAACAAGTGGTGGGTTACTTCACCAAGTTTCACAAATTTTAATAAACTCTAAAGTATCTGAGAAGAGTTCCTGTAGTTACAGTGCAGAGATGCAATGATATATATTTCAATATAACTTTTAGTACTGGAAACAGACAAATTTTGGTAATGGTTCTAGGTTTTAACTTTGACACTTCATTTATAAGCCTATTTAGACTTACATTGTTGTTGTTCAGTGCTGCTGAGTTAATTCTGACTCATAGAGACTCCATGTGACAGAGTAGAACCACCTCAAAGGGTTTTCTTGGTTGTAATCATCATGGGAGCACAGACCCACTGGGTAGGTTCAAACCACCAACATTTCGATTAGCTGCTAAGCATTTAATCTTTTTTTTTTTTTTAATTGTGATTTTTTAAGTGAAAGTTTACAGCTCAAATTAGTTTCTCATACAAAAGTTTATACACACAATGTTATGTGACCCTAGTTGCTCTCAATAATGTGGCAGCACACTCCTCCTTTCCACGCCGGATTTCCCATGTCTGTTCAACCAGCTCCTGTCTCCTTCTGCCTTCTCATCTCACCTCTGGACAGGATCTGCTCATTTAGTCTCATGCACATACTTGAACTAAGAAGCACACTCTTCACAAGTATCATCTTATGTCTTACCATCCAGTCTAACCTTTGTCTGAAGAGTTGGCTTCAGAAATGGTTTTAGTTCTGAGTTAACAGAGAATTTGGGGGTCATGTCTTCTGGTCAAATCATTAAGTCTGGTCTTTTTGGTAGAATTTAAGTTCTGTACCCCACTTCGCTCCTACTCTATCAGGTGTTGCATTACCTGTCAGGGTGGTCATTAGTTGTTGCTGGGCACCTTCTAGTTCTTCTGGTCTCAGGCTGATGGAGTCTCTGGTTTATGTGGCCCTTTCTGTCTCTTGGGCTCATCTTTACCATATGTATTTGGTATTTTTCATTCTCCTTTGCTCTAAGTGGGTCGGGGCCAATTGATGCATCTTAGATGGCCTCTTACTAGCTTTTAAGACCCCAGACACCATTCACCAAAGTGGGATGCAGAACATTTTCTTAATAAACTTTGTTATGCCAATTGATCTAGATGTCCCTTGAAACCATGATCCCCAGACCCCTGCCTCTGCTACTCTATGCCTCCAAGTGTTTGGTTATATGCAGGAAATTTCTTAGCTTTTGGTTTAGTCCAGTTTAAGCATTTAATCATTTAAAGCTTCTCTGAGTCTCATTTTCCTTGCCCTTAAAATGGATATAACAATGCTTGACTTGTGAAGGTCAAGTGAGAAACAAGCAAAATGCCTAGCACAATTCCCAGTATATAACAACAGCTCAATAACAGTTAGCTACTGTGACTTCCTTTAGATTCTGTGTATTAGGAAAGAGAAAATGAGCTTAAATATCTTCAATGTGTATATCTTGTCACCTGTTTTGGGGATTTTTTTTAGTGTATTCAATCAATAAGTACTGGGTTGTACCCTGAATCAGTCAGACAACTATGTACCAGGAACTTGGGTCAGTGACAAAACAGAGATTACATTCTGGCAGAGAGGAAAGAGATTTAACAGCTAATCACAAAATAAACATTTCTTTATAGATTGTGATGTAATTTGAAGAAAAATAGTTAAACTTGTAGAAAATGGGCTGGGGGAAATAGTATATCTCTTTTAATGTGTAGCATGGAGACTTGACGGAGCCACAGTGGTTAAGAGCTTAGCTTCTAACCAATAGTTTAGCTGTTGAAATCCACCAACTGCTCTTTGGAAATCCTACGGGGCAACTCTACCCTGTTCTATAGGGTTGCTGAGTCAGAATCGACTCGACGGCAACAGGTTTGGTTTGGTTTAATACATAGCATAAGGTTAGTTATTCGATTTATTTAAAGAAGGCTGGTGTGTCAGGATGATAAGGACCCAGCAATGGGTAGCTGGACATGGGACAGGAGATCTAGGCTAAAGCCAGATCAGACTCACCTAACCTTATAACCTGGATTACAGATGTGAACTCTATTCGAAAGGAAATAGAAAGTTAATCAAATCTTACAAGCAGAGAAGTGCAATATTTCATTTATTTCCTTAAAATATAACTTTGTCTACTTTGTAGAGAATGGATTGGAAGAGGCCAAGAGTAGGAGAAGACTGATTAGGGGGATAGCGTGCTGTTCCATGTTAAGAGATTATTGTGGTTAGGGCTTGGGTAGTGGCAGTAATTACAGACAGAAACATACCTGTTAGAGATATGTTTTGGAAGCAACATTTCCAGAGCTTGGAAACACTTAGATGTGGAGGGGTTCGGCATATGAAAATGTCAAGAATGACCCTTACCTAGTCTTCTACATAAATAACTGGGTTGGTGGAAGAGCCTTTTGTTGAAAAAGGGAAGATTAAAGGAAGGCAATACATGAGGAAAAGATTAAAAAAAAAAAAACTGAGTGTGTTAATTTTGTGCTATGGAAGAATAATCCAGATGGGTGTCAGATACTGTTTTGTAAGTCTGAATAATAAAAAGAATAGTCTGAGGTGGAGATAAAATTTTTAAAAGCATAAACCTATCATCTATAGGTCTAGTTCCCGGGTACTATAAATGGTGAATATGCTTAGCTGCTAACCAAAAGGTTGGAAGCTTGAGTCCACCTAAAGGTGCTGTGGAATAAAGTTGCAATGATCTACTTCCAAAAAATCAGCCATTCAAAATGCTATGGAGCACAGTTCTACTCTGACCCACATAGGGTTGCCAGAAGTCAACGTGACAGCAACTGGTAAGTAAGTATATATCTGTGGAGTCAATATCAACCCTATAGGATAGAGTACAACTATCCCATAGGATTTCCAAGGAGTGGCTGGTGGGTTTGAATTGCTGACCTTTTGGTTAGCAGTCAGGCTTTTAACCACTGCTCCACCAGGGCAATACTTAAAGCTATGAGAGTGAAGAGAACATCAAGAACAGGATATAGACTGAAAATTGAAATAGGGATAGATTTGGGCCTTGTCTTTGTTTGGTTCCTTCCAGAAGCTGAGCCTGAGGCAAAAATTCACATTGAAATAGTTCATCTGTCATGGGCATGAAAATAGGGAAATGAGACATGGAAGAGAAGGCAGCCAATCCCATGATGGACTCTTGGAAATGAGCTAAAACACCCACTTTAGGGTTATCCTATGGGAGGGACACAGGATCTAAGGTATTTTTACACCCAAATTCTTTTTTTTTTTTTTTTTTTTTTGAGAACAGCTACTTCCAGGAGGTATTGATTACTTCATACTCCCAGTCTGCTCCAGGTGAACAAAGATGCATTCTTTGTTTTTAGGGAAATTTAATTAGCAACAATGATATAATATTTGATGAAAGCAAGAGCAGTTTTAATTCATGGAGGAAGATTGAGGTTTGACTGAAATTAGGGTAGCCAGATAAAATACATGACATATTTGGAACATATTTATACAAAAAATTGTCATCTGAATATTTAAATTTGTTTTGTTTCATTTGCTAAATCTTAGTAGAAATAATTGAAGTGTGGAGTAATTAGTGACAAGTATGGAGCTGACATTGTCTTATGTGTGGAAACTGAGATAGGGCAACAGCTGGAAGATAAGAGTTTCTGCTTGCTTTTTTTTTTTTTAGATAGGAGATAATACAGCAGATGAGTACTATTGCTGAGGGGATATAAAGAGAGTGGGAAGTAGAGTAGATTGAAGAAGGAAAGTTAGGAAGGTATTTGATTCAGTGGATTAGGATGAGTTGATTTTTGACCGGAGGCCACATATTTGCATGCTAACATGAAGAAGATACAGAGGGAAGAGAATTCATAAAGAAATGAAGAAAAATGTCAGAGATTTTGCTAATTAAGGAGTTAAATTTCCAGAAGACCAAATGAAAGTATTTTGGATACAAGGGAGAAAGGACGTGTGGGGCAGTGGGCAGATGCCTGTTCATCAGAGGGACTTACACTGTAGGATGGGAGTGGTGTAAACAGCTGTTGGAGAAACAGGGTGGATTTAGACTGGAGAGTGTGGACTTAAGCTTGGTAAAAAAAAATATGCTTACTTGTAAAAAAAATTTTTTTTTAAATAATTAGGCTCAACAGCTCTTTTCTTATGATGTTCTAAAATGTGTACACACACATATGTACACACATATCAGATACTTCAGGATAGACCCTTTAGTTATCGTTAAGAAATTTTAGGTTTTCCAGAGGCTCGACATGCTTTTTCCTTGAGTTTATAATATTTAAAACATTGATAGAAGAAATCTTTTTTTAAAAAATCTGGAAAGTAAACTAACATCTTCATAAAAAATTTTAGGATATTGAATATTTTAGCAATGTAATTGCTATATACCTTCCTAATGCCCACACAACCATGGTAGAATTAACTATTGATTTTGAAATACAGAGCGATAGTTAACAGAAGGTAAGTTAATGGATATAGTTGTCTAATGACCCGTTGAGTAAATCTCTTTGGACATAAAAGATAACAGATTCTTCTTACTACCTTGAAACTACAAAAGTAAAACCATAGTACTGTGCTTTGGGGTATGATTAATGAGCTCTGTCTTCGGTTGTATTAAGAATTGAATGAAAGCTTAACTACCAAAGAACACATATATCACTCCAAGAAAGAAGCTACAGTGTGTACAATTCCCACGGAGATAGCAGAGAATCTTAAGAAAAATAATCACAGAAAAGTCAATAGTTGGATAGTTTCTAGGTAAGGTAGTCAGCTAACTGTGTAATGAAATCACTGTGAATTGAAATCTAAAAACAAATTATAGATTTTGTACTTTTAGGCATAAAAATAATTTATTAACTAAAAAGTGTGCTCTAATCTGGATACCCAAATTTAAATAAATGACAGTTCAATAAAAAGCTACAGGAATTATTTGAAATTTTTATTTGTAAAACCATTTCTTTTTAGAAAGGTTAAAATAAACAAAAAAAAAAGAATTAGAAAACAGAAAATGTAGAAATAGATCAACCTATGTTCACTTTATATATCATTATGTTGAAATATCCACTAAATATTAAGCTTTTTGATGTTTTAGACATCTTAAGCCAAATCAAAGTATTGATGGTAAAAAAAAGTCTAAATGTCAACAAAATTACATTTATCATAATATTCTGTCAGAATATTTTCTACCTCCAGTAAATAGTTCTGTTTTGAATGATTGATTTTCCTGATACTGCCACCAATTACATCAACAACAAAACTAGTTCAACTGCAATTTTAGTGAATCAGCTCTGAATCCAATCTAACTCACAAAATACAATTACCCTCATTTTTTAAAACAATTTATATTGTCTAATTTTATACACATCATGGAAACCCTGGTGGCGTAGTGCTTAAGTGCTACGGCTGTTAACCAATAGGTCAACAGTTCAAATCCACCAGGCGCTCCTTGGAAACTCTACCAGGCAGTTCTACTCCGTCCCACAGGATCACTATGAGTCAGAATCGACTCGATGGCAGTGAGGTTTTGGTATACACATCATGGAAACCCTGGTGGCATAGTGGTTAAGTGCTATGGCTGCTAACCGAAAGGTCAGCAATTTGAATCCACCAGGCACTTCTTGGAAACTCTATGGGGCAGTTCTACCCTGTCCTATAGGGTCGTTATGAGTCAGAATCAACTGGACAGCACTGGGTTTGGTTTTGGGTTGTACACATCATAAAATTATCAGTAATTTTGAAAAATTATCAGCACACCTTATTGTGGTGTTTTTACTGGTAGGAGGTACCTACATTTATTTTTCAGTACTGTTTTGTCTTCCAGTGCCTGTAATCCTTAAAAGCACATAGAAATCAGAAATAGTAAAGGTAATAAAAACACCATGTATATGATAAATCAATCATTTAATTATACAAATTTAAACAAAAGTGAGTTATTGATGTTTATTGAACATGCATACCAAAAGACTACCCCAATTATTGATCTAACAGTGAAGCCTTGCCTAAGTTCCTGTTGATGACGACCATTTTACTTTACATTTGCAACATAGAGGAAATTCACATGACTCACGACAATCCCACGTGTGTCAGAGAACAGCGTTCCATAGGGTTTTCAATGGCTGATTTTTTTGGAAGTAGATCATCTGACCTCTTTTCTAAGGTTCCTCTGGGGGTACCAAACCCCCAACATTTTGGTTAGCAGCTGAGTGTTTTAATCTTTTGCACCACCCAGGTACTCCCTGCTTATAACAACAGTGCATGCCTTATAAACTAAAATTGAGATTAAAATCCCCACCCTGGCTCATCTGCTTTTCTATTTAAGGGACAACCCATTAATGATTATTTCCTCCAAGTGAACATATGAATTTATTAATATTTGCATTTTAGTTCCTCTGGTAATGTCTCCTTGGAAAATCCAGAGGTTAAAATAGCAATACATTTAATAATTGTCTATACAGTCCCTATTTACTTACTCGTTTTCTATAATTTAATGTGTAATGTACTTTTCCTCTACCTTTTAATGTCCTCTTTGTTGTTTATCCAATTTATAGAATAAATTATGATAGTCTAATGACTTTGCTTTAAAAAAAAAACTTTTATTGAATGCTGATTAGATTTTGTATGAAGAATAAACACATTGAAATGACCTTGTTTCATATAAGGATGTTATTTACTATTGATCTAATATAAAACCTATTACGAGGTAAGTATATATGGGGGAAGACAAATTGCTGACAATAAAGAGAATGTAGAGAAATTAAATTAGCAAGGGGAGACAGGCTTTGTTTTAAATGATCTCAAAAAGATATCTCATTTAGCTGAAATCTGAGATTGGGATACTTTTCTGGATTGGAGGAACCCCAATCTTAGAACGGAGCTTTCAGTTTTACCATGTGGGTTCCATAATACAGTCCCACCCCTGAGTGCATATTAACATGTACACAAAGCAAAAAACAATTCTTCATTGGCAGTTGTGCTCACCATAATGTTACCTTCGGCTCAGGCTGGCCCCCACCGTGGTGTCTATTCTGGTAGATATACTCTGGGAACTGTACTCACCTAAAATTCCTTCCTCTAAAATGTGTATCATTTTTATGTGACTCACACACACACACACACACCCATTGGCATTGAATCAATGCCGACTCACAGCAAGCCTATAGGACAGAGTAGAACTGCCCTATAGGGTTTCCAAGGAGCAGCTGATAGATTTGAACAGCCAACCTTTTGGTTAGCATCCAAGCTCTTAACCACTACACCACCAGGGCTCTGAGTGTAACTCAGAAGGTAGTTAATTTTAAAATTCTAGATTCCCCTTGAAAAAGTATTTTATAACATGTAGACTCTAGTGACACAAATTTAAAACTTGCAAGCATGTGAAAAAAAGTTTCTGTACATAATATGCAGAATACATTTCTGTATATATACCTTTCAATGGGATGAAAGATGTTACAGAGTTCAAACAATTCTGCCCAAGAATCTTTATCATTGCTAGAGCAGGTACAAAGCACTTGAGGTCCCAAACAGATAAATTCCTGTACAATGAACCAGACACATGGTGGGGGCGGGGCTCTGAACTGAATATCTGAGAGTCATTTTAGGTGGAGTCCCAGGGATTTTACTATTGATAAGACAATCCAAAGGGGCCCAATAATTATACAGTCCATAGGGATATCTCAGAATTCTCCACCTGTTCCCCATATTTCAAGAGAGTTTGTTCCCACAGAGAGGGGAAAGGTTTGCCTCTCAGACCATAACCAAGACTTCTAGAAGTTTCATCATAAGGTAAACCATCTGTTAGTGACTTAATGGGCAGCATTCTTTGGCACAAAGTTCTCATACTGGTCACCTGCAGTCCACTGGTCATCCAAAGCCAGGGTTTGTTTGTTTTACAGTGTTGGCCAGCACAATATTGTAAATTCAAAATTATTTCCAGGATTTAAAAATCAGAGTTTTCATGACCACCTCTAGGATTGCTATGTTCTTGAGAAACCAGATGCATTGCAACACTGATACCACTTTCTTGAGTTAAACAATCAGCTAAAGCTGGGTAGAAGCTGGTGGTTTAAAAGAGCCAAGTATTATCCAACACAGCACAGCCTCTTCCATTCACTGGTGCTTCCCCAACACTGAATTTGTCAATGGCCTTTACCTGCTAAAGTTTGATCAGTCTTATTCATTTATGTTACAGCCTGGCCACCCCTGGAAATGGAGTCTGACCCCTTACCATGGTTAAGTAAGTTAGCCATGACTACCTACAGTTACTGGAAGGCATTAATGGTTTTATTTTAAGATACCTTTCATCCTCCTAGAATCCTCCTAGAAACCCTGGTAGCATAGAGGTAAACAGCTATGGCTGCTAACCAAAAGGTTGGCAGTTCAAATCACCTAGGCCCTTCTTAGAAACCATATAGAAGTTCTACTGAGTCCTACAGGGTCACTATGAGTAGAAATCCACTGCACGGCAAAGGGGTTTGGTCTGGTTTTGGTTTCATTCTCCCATAGAGTTCTTTTTTGTTTTGTTTTTTGTTATGTTTTGCTCTCATTTGTATGTTTTATTTTTAAGGAGCTGTGTCTACCATTTCCCCATGTACCTGTCAGTTTGTTGTACTGTGGGGGTTTGCCTGTTGCTGTGATGCTAGAAGCTATGCCACTGGTATTTCAAACACCAGCAAGATCACCTATGGTGGACAGGCTTCAGTAGATCTTCCAGACTAAGACAGACTAGGAAGAAGGACCTGACATTCGAACTCTGAAAAAATAGGCCAGTGAAGACTATGAATAGCAGCAAAACGTTGTCTAGTATAGTGCTGGAATATGAGCCCCTCAGGTTGTAAGACACTCAAAAGATGACTGGGGGAAGGGAGCTACATCCTCAAATTAGAATCATCCTTAATGATGTTGATGGAGTAAAGCTTTTGGGACCATCATTTGCTGAAATGGCACAGCTTAAAATAAGGAAGAGCTGCAAACTTCCATCAATAATTGGAACATGGAATGTACAAAGTATGAATCTAGGAAAATTGGAAGTTGTCAAAAATGAAATGGACCACCTAAAGATCAATATCCTAGTCATTAGTGAGCTAAAATGGGCTGGTATAAGCCATTTTAACTCCTATAAGTATATGGTCAACTCTGCCAGGAATGACAAATTGAAGAGGAAATGCGGTCACTTTCATCATCAAAAAGAACATTTCAAGAAGTACAACACTGTCAGTGATAGGATAATATCCATACACCTACAAGGAAGACAATATTGAAAGTGTAGGACCAGTGTAATGCTTCACTGTACTATTATGCTACGAGTTGGAATCGACTCAATGCACCTAAAGGCAACAATAACCACAGATGCAATTCATTTATTTTATAATCTCTATAAAATTAATGTCTTGGAAAAAATACAACCAGAATGCTACATCTCACATACTTTGGACACGTTACCAAGAAGGATCAATCCCTGGAGAAGGATGTCATGCTCAGTAGAGTAGAGGGCCACTGAAAAAAAGGAAGATCCTCAACGAGATGAACTGACACAGTGAGTGCAACAATGGACTCAAGCATAGCAATGATGGCACAGGATCAAACAGTGTTTCTTTCTGTTGTACATAGGGTTGCTATAAGTTGGAACTGACACTATGGCACCTAACAACAACATAATATGCCTTTAAATTAATAAATACATAATTGTTCATACTGGCTATTACTAACAATTCTACCTGGAGAACATTTTCCCATTCTTTTATTTTCAATAACTTTGGCTCATGTTTTTCATGTGTAAGTCTTGTATAGAGTACGTAGCTTCATTGTTGTTAGTTGCCGTTAGGTAAGCATTTTTCTGGTATTCTCTCATCTCAGCCAGGATCCATCTGACGTCAGCAATGATATCCCTAGTTCTATGTCCTCTTCTGAATCTGGCTTGAATTTCTGGAAATTCCCTGTTGATGTACAACTGCAACCACTTTTGAATGATCTTCAGCAAAGTATTACTTGCATGTGATATAAGTGATATTGTTTCATAATTTCCATATTCGGTTGGATCACCTATCTTTGAAATAGACATAAATAGGGATCTTTTCCAGTCAGTTTGCCAGGTAACTGTCTTCCAAATTTCTTGGCATAGATGAGTGAGCACTTCCAGCACTGCATCCACTTCCTCAAACATCTTAATTGGCATTCTGTCAATTCCTGGCAGCTTGTTTTTCCCCAATGCCTTCAGTGCAGCTTGAACCTCTTCCTTCAGTGCCATTGGTTCCTGATCATAGGTTACCTCCTGAAACTGTTAAACATCGACCAATTCTTTTTATATAGTGACTCTATTCCTTCCATCATCTTTTGATGCTTCCGGTGTCGTTCAGTGTTTTGCCCATAGAATTCTTCAGTATTACAAATCCAGACTTGAATTTTTGCTCCAGTTCTTTCAGTTTGAGAACTTCAGAGCATGGTCTTCCCTTTTGGTTTTCTAACTCCAGGTCTTTGCACGTATCATTATAATATTTTTCTTTATCTTCTCGAGTCGCCCTTTGAAATCTTGTGTTCAGCTCTTTTACTTCATCATTTCTTCTGTTTGCTTTAGCTAATGGACTCTCAAGAGCAAGTTTCAGGGTCTCCTCTGACATCCATTTAGATCTTTTCTTTCTTTCCTGTCTTCTTAATGACCTCTTGTTTTCTTCAATTACGAGGTCCCTGATGTCATTATACTACTCGTCTCATCTTCAGTCAGTAGTGTTCAGAGAGTAAAGTCTACTCTTGAGATGGTCTCTAAATTCTGGTCGGATATATTCGAGGTCCTATTTTGGCTCTGGTGGCACTTGTTCTAATTTTCTTTAGCTCCAACTTGAACTTGCATATGAGCAACTGATGGTTTGTTCCATATTCAGCCCCTGGCCTTGTTGATGATATTGAGATTAAGCAACAACTCTTTCCACAGATGTAGTTGATTCCATTCCTATGTATTTCATCTGGTGAGGTTCATACATATAGCTGCCGTTAATGTTTATATATTGATATTTATGCATTCCATTTCATTTTTGACAATATCCAATATTCCTAGATTCATACTGCAAGTATTAGGGGGCATTTGTGGCTGTTTCTTCTTATTTTGAATGGTGCCACATTGGCAAATGAAAGTCATGAAAACTTGACTCCATCCATGTCATTAAGTTCAACTCTGCTTTGAGGGGCCAGCTCTTCCCCAGTCTTCTTTTGAGTTCCTTCCAAGCTCAGGTACTTGTCTACCAGCACTATATCAGACAAACTTCTGCTGCTATTCATAAGGTTTTCACAGGCTAATTCTTTTCAGAAGTAGGCTGCCAGGTCTTTCTTCCTAGTCTTACTCTGTAAGCTCAGCTGAAATCTTCCACCATTGGTGACCCTGCTGGTATTTGAATACTGGTAGCATAGCTTCCAGGATCACAGTAACAGGCAAGCCCCCACAGTATGACAAACTGACAGACACATGGGGGTGTATGCAGCTTGATCAGGTGTTTTATCAACTGGAAAATCTGTTTCTTAATAGGTTAATCTGTCTTCATTTATAAAACCCAAATCAAACCCAGTGCCGTCGAGTCAATTCTGAATCATAGCAAACCTATAGGACAGAGTAGAACTGCCCCATAGAGTTTCCAAGGACTACCTGGCAGATTTGAGCTGCCGACCCTTTGGCTAGCAGCCATAGCACTTAACCACTACGCCACAGGGGTTTTCATCTTCATTTATAGCTAACATTAATTTATATCTTCTATTTAGTATGTTGGAAATCCTGGTGGCGTAGTGGTTAAGATTTATAGAAGCAGTTTGAATCCACCAGGTGCTCCTTGGGAACCATATGGGGCAGTTCTACTCTGCCCTATATGGTCACTCTGAGTAGGAATTGATTCCACGGCAGCAGGTTTGTTTTTTTTTGTATTTAGTATATTTGTGTGTTTTTTTTTTTTTTTGTCCTTTTGTATCTTCTGTTTGATTGATAGAACTTTCTTTATTCTTTTTCTCTTCTACTGGTTTAGGACTGCTAATTTTGGGGGGTTAACATTAACTTTTTAAGGTACATACTTAACAATGCAAATGCTATTAAGATCTTAGAATGCTTAGGTCTGAGCTTCCTAACACCATCTCCCATATTATTTTTGTATAGTGTTTCAGATATTTCATATTTTAAATTCTCCCAAATTAGTATTTTTGTAATCAACATTTATTTATATTTACTAACAGTTAATATTTGCTCCTGAATTCGATTCTTTTTATACCATTACTTGTCACATATAAAGTTTGAATTTACTTTTAGAATAGTGTTCCTGAAAAAAAGTTTTAAAAAACTATAAAAAAAAAAATCAAACCAGTTGCTATTGAGTCAATTCCAACTCATCGCAATCCCGTCTGTGCATAGTAGAATTGTTCCATAGGTTTTCAAGGCTGTGACCTTTCTCATGCAAACTGCCAGTCCTTCCTTTGGGGTGCTTCTGGGTGGGTTTGAACTGCCAAACTTTCTGTTAGTAGTTGAGTGCCTAACCATTTGCACCACCCAGGGACTCCAAAGAAACTAGATTATTTGGAAAATAAATTACGATGAAAAACGAGTTAAAAGTAAGGATGGTGAGCAAAGAAATTTGTTACGGTAGGTACATATTTTAATTTAAAATATTGTTATTAAATTTCACTTTTTATTTTATTGGGATCAAAAGTAAATGTGTCCTGAGCCTTTCTTGGTTTTAGGAATTTATTGAGGTTTTCTTTGTGGCTTCTCTGCCAGATGTTTTCTGTTTCTTTCCAGATTCACTCTTAGCCATCTTCCTTCTGTTCTCTATTTCAGAATTCTAACCTATATGAAATTATATGAATGAATTTCTGAGCTCCCTGGTTCCTATTCCCCCCCCACCCCCAAACTGGGAAACCACAGGAGAGGAATCGAGGGAATGAGGAGAGTAAAGTCGTGGTGTTTGTTCCCCAGGGTCCTTTTCTTTGGAGTTGACTGTGCCTGACTGTGTCCTTCAACCACAGGTCACTGCTTTTCTGTCACTGAAGCGTAGCTCACTCTATCCAAGCTTCATTCTGGGTTTGGTAACTCCCCCTGACATTGCCCTTTTGTGCCTGGCTGCCTCTAGCCCTGGGTTACTACAGCGTTCTTTGTGGTTTCCTTTATCTCAACTCCACGTTCATAGTCACTTCGTAAATTGTTGTTGGTAGTTACCTAGTAGATTTAAACTCATAGTGACCCAATGTGCATACACACACATACACACCTGTACATACCTGACTTGTACTTATATGCTTATAACGAAATACAACCTTTGATCCAAACTTGGTTCCCTTCTCTATTAACAACAGGCTTGATGAATCTGATTCTATCAAAGTACATTACACGAACATTGCAGATTGCATATTCTGATGGATTTGACTAGCGTTTATTCAGAAAAAAATTAATGGGTTATAAAACAGTATGAAATATAGACAAGGATCTCTACAACAGTCATTAATAAAATACGTGGATAGACAAAGGGTCAGGGTTAGCTCAAATATATTTTTATCTTTCTTCCTCCTCTCTTTTCAGATCGCAGGCAATAGCCAGTTGTCCTCAGAGAGATTATCTAGAATAATGACATTACAGAGTTTCTGGAACTTAATCTATGGTGGATTCATCTTTATTTCCTATCCCCTGTAGCCAGAGCCCCAGTGGCGCAGTGGTTAAGAGCTTGGCTGCTAACCAAAAGATGGGCAGTTTGAATTCACCAGTCATTCCTTGGAAAACCCTATGGAGCAGTTCTACCTTGTCCTATAGGGTTGCTATGAGTTGGAATCAACTTGATGGCAATGGGTATAGGATGTAAAGAAGCCCTGGTGTCCAAGTGGTTAAGCGCTGGGTTGCTAACTGAAAAGTTGGGAGTTAAACCCACCAGCTGCTGTGTGGAAGGGAGATATGGCAGTCTACTTCCATCAGTGTGGGAAACCCTATGGAGCAGTTGGAATCAACTCAATGGCAATGGGTTTTATAGGATGTAGACTATATATGTTTGGAGGAAACATTCTAATAAAACTCTTTATAAATTTTTTTTTTTTGCTAATTTAAGGCTTGTAATAAAAAAAAAGTTTTTTTTTTATACATTAGACTATTGTTATCACATGATCCATAATGTGTTGTTTCTGAATATTAAGAAAAAAAAAACTAGATCATTTATTGCAATTACTGTATTTCTTTAATGCAACATTCATTTGTTCACCATTAGGCAAGAATTTTTTTTCCTAATACATATTTGTGAAAATCTTGGATTTTGATACAGTGTTTGAGATTACTTTTTCAGTTCCTGAATATCACAGTCATTATGAATTGCAGAAGAAAGAGGTCATAAATCAATATATAAGAAACACTAACAACGTGATTAATTATCTTTAACATATACACTTAGATTTTAATTTATACAAAGTTGCAAATGAAGGTCTGTAATAAATGCAGACTGCGAGGGAAATGCTGATTGAACTCAGTAAGTAGCTTTTGAGCTTTTAATCTTGTTTACCATGTCATGCTTAAATATATTGGAGCATAAAAATAATTGGACATATCAAGTAAAAGAGACTTAATCAAATACCAAACATTTAATTAATTTTATAACTTTTCATATATATATAAATGCCTAAGAGATTAAATACAATCAAATATATAAAATTAACTGATATTTTTATTGAAAAAAATTCTCTGCTCATGAAATATTTTATTGTCTAAGTGTGAACCCGAAAGAATAGATTCCTATTTGACGTGTCTCCTGTCCAAGTTTCACTGGTGTAAACTTATGTAACCGGTACACACACAGAGATGAACCTTTTATTTTTAAAGTACTTTTTGTATTTTTTTCCTAATCTTAATCTCTTGTACTTACTTCATTCTGCCCAAATTCATCTTTTAGCTATTTCAGTAATTCTTATCAAAGTATACCTCCTACAAATGCCCTTCCATCTATATGATTCCTACATATTCTGAAATTCTAAATCAAGCCTCTAGGAAACTGCCCATCATTATTCACTGTCCTCTTCTACATCTGAATAATATCACTTGTCTAGTTTACACAATGTAGCATAAAATAAGACTGTTGTGCCTCAACAGTGACACATACAAATAATTATTTAATAAAGTCTTGATTGATAATTTACTATTCTTTGGCAAGAAATTGAATACATTTTCAATAGAGTAAATGTAATGATGAATCAAGGAACCTAAGGCAAACAATGAACGCCGGTTGTACAGTGGTTAAGAGCTATGGCTGCTAACGATAAAGGTCCACAGTTCCAATCCACTAGCCACTCTTTGGAAACCCTACGGAGCAGTTCTACTCTGTCCTGTAAGGTCATTGTAAGTCAGAATCGACTCGACAGCAACTGATTTTTGGTTAAGGCAAACAAGGAAAGAAGTCTAATCAAGAGAAAAATAGTTGATAATAGAAGTTATTGGGGTCAACTGATTTGAGTTCCGTATGAGATAGATTATCGAAGAAGGACATTGAGCAAATGAGCAAGAAGAATGGAAACTGATGGTTACAATTTTGGGTTGGCACATGTTTTGGTGATGCTAATATCCAAGATGTGACTGTAGAAATGAGAGGCTGAAATTTAGTGGCAATGATATTACAGAACTTTGAGGCCAGAGTGTAAGATAGGTCACCCGTGTGGACACTGCACTTGTCAAGTACTCTACTTGATGGTCAAGAGAATAATATCTGTTCTTTTCCTGTCTAGATTCTATTTTTCTCTGGTTTTGCTAAGCCCCTATTTTGCTTTTTCTGTAGGTCATCTATGTTAGGCTTTGATAACTTCCTTTGTTTTAAATTCAAACTCAATGTGAATGCGTGATTGTTTTTTCTTTGGGAACAAGCCTTCTTCATTGGATGTCTGCAGAGCTTTTTTTCCTTCCTTCATTTTGTAGAAACTAGCCCTCTTTTGTTAAAGCTATGATGGATTTTTTTCCTTGATCTTACAGATATCCTTTCAGCCTGATAAGCTTTCTCTTCTTGTCTTTGTTGTGCTATATTAATTTTGCAATGTACATTCCACTCTTTGGTGTGAAGAGTCGCCTCCTGATTTGCATTATATCATGGCATATTGAATGTTACTCCTTTGAATATTCCTTTTGCAGTAGTAGTTCAGGGATTTTGTCATTTAATTATGTCACCTCTTCTATAATGAGGATTACACTTGCTCTACTAAATAGTTTCACTGTTTCCTGCAAGCAAAGCCAAAAACTGCACGGAATTATTTTGGTACAACAAGATGTCATCGAGTTACTGAAATTCTTTATTATTTTTGGTTATTGTCACTTTCTGTAATGTTGATGCTTTTTATGGCTTCGATTTGGGACAGCTATCATGAAACCCTGTATTCGATAAAACTAAGATAGTCAAAAAGTGAGAAACCAAATTAAGAAATCTGAATTAAAAAGAAAATGATAGCTATATTCCTGGTGAAGAAATTAAACACAATGAAAATACTACTCACAAAATTATACTTTTGAAAAACAAATTTGATTAGGTTACTTCACCCATTAAAAATATAAAAAACTACAATGATCTTCTATTGCCTAGAGAAGCTGTCCATAATTTTTTTTTTTTTTTGATCATATGCCCCGTTAGTAAAACAATGTTGAGGAAGCACTATATACACACACACACACACACACACACACACACATATATAATATATATAATTAAATTACAGGCATATATTATTCTACAACTATAGTATATACAATAATATACATATATATCATGAATTTGTAATGGATGAAAAAATAAATATAAAGGAACGTCTCCTATTTCTGTTCATGTTCTAGGAGTTCATTTTGTATAATTCCTACCATTTATTTCCTCCCCTTTGTTAATCATAGACCTAGAGTGGCAGTCAGCAAACCACAGCATGCAAGTCAAATCCAGCCTTCCATCTGTTTTTGTAAATAAAGTTTTATTTAAACATAGCCATGCTCATTTGTTTACAAATTGTGTATAGCTGCTTTCACACTACAACAGTGAGTAGTTGTGACAGAGACCACATGGCCTGCAAAACTCTGGCCTATCTTCTAGATACAAGTTCTGTCTTCTAGTCTGTCAGCTTTATCAGTCAATCTTCAAGTATCTCCACATTGCTTTCAATGTATGCCATGTGTTTTCACACCACTACAGCTTTGAGCATATTTTTCCCTTTCCCTAGAATGCCTATGATGGAGGTTCTTTTGTTCTACATTACATTCCTTATCTTGGAAAATTGCCTTTTCCCTTTGATGTATGTGAGGCTATTATTTGGGTACCAACAATTTTTTTGTGTCTGGTTGAATATAAGATATAAGCTAGACAAATGTAACTCTCTCTCAGGGATTTGAATCTCAAACAGAGCTAAGGAGAAAATGCAGTTGGAGTGGTTTTTCATTGGCAGTGTTCTAATGGAATGGTTACCAAATTCCCACCACTGAGATCTCAAGGCATGTCTTCATTCACATCTTCCATGTGTTCCGCTTTTTCATATTTTTGTAAAATATGCATTATCCTTCCAATATATTTATCTTTTGCTTAAGCTAGCCACCCTATAACATTATTTGTAAATGTGACAGTCTGTTATGATCTGATATGCCCATTATAAATTATACAAATTATTTTTTAAAAATATTGCAAATTTATAATAATAAATGTAGGCATTTAGCATGTATAGCTTGTCATATAATTAAATTGTTTCTATAAATTTAAGGCCAATATAAGTTACAGAAAATTCCAAACAGTTTAATACTCTGTGACTACTTGATTTCACTACATTTTGGAAAAGGGCTTTGGGATGGTAAGTAATAAAGTAGTTGTGAAACCAACTTACATTAAGACATTGGAATGAGATATCCACTGCTGCTGCATAATCAGAAAAATCTAGAATAGGTTATGGAAAGACAATTTAGCAAATGAAGTTTTCCATAATCTTTAAAAAGTATATGCTTAAACAAAATGACATAAACCAGGAGTCAATCAGCTTGTTCTGTGAAGAGGCAGATAGTGGATATTTTCAGCTTTGCTGACTGTATGGTTTCTGCAGCATATACTCAACTCTGCCATTGTAATGTGAAAACAGCCTGAGGCAATACATAAACAAATGAGAATGGTATGTTTCATTAAAACTTTAATCACAAAATCAAGTAGTTAGTTGTAGTTAGCTGACCCCTTATACAGAATGAACTTCGTGTACACCTATAGGCTTCTGTATCTGAGGTCCCAATTGTCATGTGTGGTTTTGATATGATTCTAGCTTTTTTTTTTTTTTTATTAATTGACTGAACAAATGCTTTTGAACCCTTATACTGCATTTAATAGTCCCTGGGTGATATCCCAGAAGAAAGCCCTGGTGGCCTGCTTCTGTAAAGAGTATAGCTAAGAAAATCCTATGGAGCAGTTCTACCCTATGTCTCCTAGGTCACCACGAACCAGAATCTACTCAACAGCAGTAGGTTTGATTTTAGGTTTATTCTGCATCAGGTTATAGACTCAAGCTCACGGCCTTCTTTAAACCATTCTAGAGGCAAACACCTATATCCGGAAGCATTCCCCAGTTTAAGGTGATTCCTCAATTAAGGCACAGGAATAGTAAGTATCTCTTATGTTCCAAATTTACATAACAGATGACCTAATGAAAATAGAAATCTGATTTCTCCTCTGGAAGCATGGGCATTTGTATCCTGGAATCTATATTCATGTGCACTCTGTAACAACTAAAGCCCATGGCCATCTGGTGCTTTACTCATCAGGCTTCCACTCTGTTCTGTACCGTGGGTTGTTTATCAACATTAATATTTTAATGGAAAAAAAGAACATATATACATATTTAAATTGAATACAATTTCTGTGTGGATTCTTCTTTAAATACACTGTTGTTTACTTTGTCAAGTTTTCAAACTTGACATTCCTTTTATACCCAAGGGCTGCAAGAAAGCACACTACTTGTAATTGAGCCTTGAAACTTCACTAAACCTTCATATTTTGCTGCTTTGCTTTGAGAACCCTTCTTATAACACAGTCGCTTTTATGCTGTAATTTTTCCATTCAAATTATGAATGTAAACAAACTTAGAGAAAGCTATAAGGGGTCAAGACGAGGAAAGAAGTAATTGCTTACAGTTCCATTTAATGTCCCTTTATAAGTAATAATTGTCAACAAAGTGGTTTCAGGCTTTGTGTAGTCAAACACAAAAATTCTAGTTTAGACATGTGAATAAACCTTTCTCTTATTTAAAGGTAATTTTGAAGTTGTGGTTTTGTTTGTGCTTTAAATTATTAGATTGAATATAGTTGATGTTCTCATTGTCATCATTATCTTCCTAAACAAAAAAAACTCCAATTCCTACTTATTCTTGTGTTGTTCTTATTGACTTGCTGTCCTTTGACAGTATTTCTGTGTATAGATTTTAAAATATCAATTACTCATATTGACTTGATGAGCTTATAGCTTTAACTTTTTTTAAGGATAATTCTTGTTTTGAGCAGCTTGTGAGAGGAGCAGTCATATACGTGAGCTACTGGATTCAAGCCTATTATCTAAGTGTGTATCTATCTGTCTTTTTCTTTGGTCAGAGAGATCAGTGTCATTGCCAAGAGAAAAAAAATGATATGTCTTTACTTGCAAATAAGACGATTAATTGCCCTTCAGAATTTCCTGTCATGTGTGAATAAGAACATGATCAACTCAAGAAAAATGCAAACTTCACAGTAATGGCTCACCTTAATTTTCTAAATAACCCAGTTATGTTTTGATATACCATGGTTGTTTTCATTATTTATATTTTATGTACATATATTAAATATTGTTTGATATAAAAAGTCAAAGTTAAAATAAAATTGAAATGGAGCAAGATGGTGGAGTAAGCACTTGCATGCTCCCATTCCCCCACAACAAAACCAGAAAAAAAAAGCAGAAATTTGTGTAGTCAAGAATTTCATAACTCTAGAAAATAGTCAAAAGTTTAGAGCAGCTAAGCAAGTGCCAAATCAAGAAAAAGGCAACGTCTAAACTGTAGGAAAACATTGCTTCTCCGTCTGTCTATAAACTACCCCCTCCCTGGTACCGCCAACATGGAGTGGCTTCAGTGGCCAGTGCTCTCAGTCAGAGAGCCTGGTGTTAAAGTGCTGGCAGCTGACATACCCAGACAATGATCTCTATTTGCAGACAAAATATATATTAAGTCCCAAAGAATCCACAAGAAAGCACCTAGAGGCAAAGAATGAATCCAGTGAAGTGTCAGGGAACAAGATCAAAACACAAAAATCAGTTATGCTATGTTTCTATATACCAGCAATAAATAATCTGGAAATGAAATTAAGAAAGCAATTTCTTTTACAATATAATCTAAAATAATAAAATACCTAGAAACAAATTTAATCAGAGAGGTGAAAGACTCATACATTAAAAACTGTAAAACATTGCTGAAAGAAATTAAAGAAGACTTAAATAAACGGGAAGACATAATATTCATCAGTTGAAAGACTTAATATTGTTAAAATGTCAATAGTAACCAAAGTGATCTACAGATTCAATGCAATCCCTGTCAAAATTCCAAAAGCCTTTTTTGTAGAAATGGAAAAGCTAATCCTCATATTCATATAGAAATTTAAGGGGTCCCAAATAGTTAAAACAATCTTAAAAAAGAAGAACAAAGCAGGAGGACTTAAATAAACATTTCTCCAAATAAGATATATGAATCGCCAACAATCACATGAAAAATAGTCAGCTTCATTAGTCGTCAAGGAAATTCAAATCAAAATCACAATAACTTACAATTTCACTTCTACTAGGATGGCTATTGTCAGAAAA